>NC_085137.1:90597976-90647976 GCF_035046485.1 Aedes albopictus | reverse complement strand
TATTTCCGTATTGTTTTACCACAATCAACAATTAATGTCAAAATCTAATCTTACTAACTAAGAAGAACAGCCTATGTTTAAAAAAAGGCAAAATTCACTAGTTGAACATCAACGGTTTCGAAGCAAAAAACTATTTTTCTACAACTAAACTAATCTCTCCCCAAGTAACCATGGTGCTGAAGCCTTTTTGCGTGCAGATATATGATGTATCTAGACCAAACATTACTTTACATGCAACTTTAAGGTTGATTTAAAGTGGAAATGGTCAATTATAAAATCAAATTAAGATTATACTGGTATAATCTTAGTTCAGTCGCATAATTGCCATTTCCATTTTAAATCAACCTTAAATGTTCATGTAAAGTAATAATTGTTCTAAATACACCGTATATCTGCATGCACCGTGGTTACTTGGCTAGTTCAAATAGTGAATTTTTCCTTCTTCTAAACACAGGCTGTTCTTTCTAGTTTCATTGTAAGACTAGTTTTTGGCATAAATTGCTGATTATGTTAGAACCATAAAGCAATATTGCGGAACTAATAGTTTAATTAATGAAAAAAATAACAGATCTTAGACCCGTTTATTGTTCCTATATTTACCCAAATTTTTGATTTTGATCTAATTTTTCGTCATCTAAAATCGATTTAAACATGTTTTGGAAATGTCAATTTCTTGTTTTTGCTTTGGCTGACCAAGCCATGTGGGAAATTACACTGTTGAAAATGCTTTGCCATCCATGTGCACAACAGAACATGTGCTCGATGAACAAATTGAAATGTTTTGGAAGATGATTCTTTTTAATTTTCGATTTCGTGAATTTCAGTTTTTGATTTTTCTAATTTTTTTTTGAACATCCCCACACTTTTATATTTTTCCTGGAAGCCAATTTGGGGAACGGATTTTTTGAGATGAAAACATTTTGAGGTTTTATGATTATTGTTGAAATATTATTATTTTAAATTTTTTTCACAGAAAATTTTATTTTGCGTGTAATTTTAAGGAAAATAATTTTAGAGTGTATTCGATTCCCTTAAACTATTAAACAAGGATAGAATGATTTGGGAAAAATTTAAAATATGTTAATTGTAGCGATTCAATACAAAATAAACAATGATTTCTAAAAGGTGACTAAAACATCAATTTTTCAATGATTTTTGAAAAATGTAAATACGCTTTAAAATACACCAAAAACCATTTTTAAATAAACAGAACAGTCCTATATATCAGCCAAAAATATAAAAAAAAATGATTTTTCACGAAACAAAAATTACAAAAATGCTCAAACTATACCCCGTCTAAAGGCGGGATTGGGTATTAGAGGGTTAAGAGAAGGAGAGATTCATGGTTAAAATACAGTAGCTCCTACTTCAACAATTATTTTAACAGCATAAAAGGAGAAAACAAAAAAAAATATGGCCATTCGGCAGAATAACTTTTTGACCAAATGACATTCGACCCAACAGCCTTCAGTCGAATGTCCTAACACCGTCGATATTAAGATTCTACAACAGTTGCCGGAGCACCATTAGCCATAATACCAAAGCCCAAAAATGTTAAGCTCACATATTACAATTACCGTGATAAGGGTAAGAAGAACAACAAGAAATGGTGCAAATAAACTAAGAAGTTCATCCAGAAAGAACAGCAGATGATTAAAAGAAGGAAAAAAAAAACTCTACTGGAATTATTAGAAATAATTTCCTCAAGAACAAGCTTTTTATAGCATTTGATCAAGTGATATTCGGCCTAATGGTAATGGCTTTCGAGCAGTGACAGTCAGGCTAATGATTTAGGTGAAACCGTCACTTGAGATATTATTTCTGCGTATTTTACTCGTTGATTCCAAACGGGTTTTGTTTATGGTATTCGATTGACTTAAGTGTGTGATCAACAATTCCGGATAATTTTGCTGTTTGGCACAAAAATTATTATTTAAAGAGATCATGTTATTGTTATTGTCAAGAATAAGCTTAAAAAATTACTTTCAATTGAAAGCAGGGAATCTTTGAAAAATATAAGTAAAGCCAAAAATTCCATATTAGTAAAAGCTGGGAAGAACATCCTATGTGTTAAAGAAAGGAAAATCTTTGATGAGTATTGATCAAATTCCGTCAAAATAATATTTCATCAATTGGACCCACATCATGATCAACTTCTCCACAAGACAAATTTGTGGAAATGTTCTAATTGAAAAAAAAAAGCTGTTGTGCGCAATGAAATATTTGAATAACATAAAAGATATAATGTATTGTGAAGTTTGAAAGGTTTGATTTCACATCATATTTTTGTTTCAGAGTGATTTGCCCTTCTTCAAACTATAGGCTTTTCTTTAAAAGTTACTCTAAAATTGTTTCTTATTTGCTTTTACATCAGTTCCGATAATTTATTTAACATTGGCATATAAATCTGAACAAACATTAAATTTTACATTTTTACAATCGTTATTGTGGGCTAATCGATCCCAATCAAATAAAAAACACGATTTATTTTTCAATAAGATTTTTTTAAATTATCATTAGATTGGGAACACTTCTGGATTGAGAACTATGGAAAATTTCTGGGAAATGGTACTTTCTGGGGAATGGTACATTCTGGCAAATGGTTTTCTGGGAAATGGTTCTTTCTGGCAAATGGTTTTCTGGGAAATGGTATTTTCTGGCAAATGTCATTCTGGCCAATGGCATTCTGGCAAATGGTTTTCTGGCAAATATCGCACAATCCGCTCTCACTTGTAGTTGTTGGGCACAAACGAGGCTGTGTTGTGGATTGACATCTAAGCCGAAAGAGAGATGGTTCTTGAAAAAGTGAATGGTCATGGTGAGGGCTCGGGTTCAGTTTGGCTTTCTATTCCGCAGAATTATCACCTGTTCTGTGGCTTAGTTGGTTAAAGCACCGGTCTGGCGAATCCGGGGTCGTGGGCTCGAATCCCACCAGAACGCGATTTTTTTCAAAAATTCATCCCTCATTTTGTCAATTAGCAACGTTCTGTGTCTTCTAACTACAAGTTTTTCTGATTGCTTTGGGCATAGAGTAGATATCTTTGTACCTGCCACACGATATACATTGGCACAATAATAATTTGTACAGGAGAGTTAATAAGGGGCTGTAAGGGGTTTGGGAAATCTTACGCGCCATACAAAAATATTTGAGTTCTCATATAAAAAAATCTTACAAGGGAGGGAGGCGGTATCAAAAAATCGTGAAAATCCACTTACGTAATAAATGAACAGCCCCTAACTGTAAGAGTACTCATAGTACACTACACCAAGCTGAGGAGCAAGCTTTGTACCAGTGGGGACGTTACGCCAAAGAAAAAGAAGAGAAAAAATAAGAAAAGTATGTTGAGAGTGAAATTCGATTCCATGTCCAGTGTTTTGCTATATGCTATTGACCAGTTCGTTCCCAAAAAGCTTAAACGTGAGCCGGTAAAACCCGCTTGGTCAAATGCTGACCTAAAAAACCTGAAACGAATGAAGCAGGCAGCCCTGAGACGTCACAGCAAATTTCGCACGGATTCTACAAGATCATGTTACCTAGAAGCAAACACGGCTTATAAGCAACTTAATGATCGCCTCTACAATGCTCACCTAGACCGCCTACAATACAACCTCAAATCGAATCCCAAGAGTTTTTGGCGACACGTGAACGATCAACGGAAGGAAACTGGATTACCCTCTACGATGACCCGCCGCAATTGCCGATTTGTTCCGCTCTCAATTCAGTAGTGTCTTCGTTGATGAACACCTTGACCTGCAGGACATAAACAACGCCACCCGGAACGTCCCAAGCCTTCCTTCAGCCGCACTGCGTTTTGATTTCACTAATGATACGGTCATTGCTGCTGGTAAAGAGCTTAAATCATCCACAGGATGCGGTCCGGATGGTATTCCTCCGCTAGTCATCAAACGCTGTATGAACTCGCTTGCTACTCCATTGTCCTGCGTGTTCAATCTTTCCATGTCAACTGGCGTTTTTCCGGATTGCCGGAAGCAGTAATATGTTTTTCCCGTTTTTAAGAAAGGTTGCAAGAGGACCGTTTCAAACTACTGGGGAATACCCAACTAACAATTGCAAGTCACAAACAAGCAAGCTTGCTGAATTGTTGCTTAATAATGGTAATGATAGCTGAACTAAAATTATGCTCTACACATTACTGTTTAAATGATTTTTCAATTGAGAAAGTAGTCAATGTTCGACTTTCCTCATCGGTATCAACAATGATAAATTAAAACACTTTTCAAACATTTAACATGAAATTTATTCGACAAGCATTGATTCCTTAACAAAAGAGTTTAACAAAACATTTGTCTGCATCTTATTAAGCTGATGTATCGATAAGCATATGCTCCTGAGCAATGTGCTTTTCACTTGTCAAATAAACGCCCTCAGTCCGTCATAGTTTGACTTGGAACTTTGTTTGGATTATGGGACAAATCATGGCTAAAACTGTTTAGACAACCAAGTTATTAAAGAACCAATATTTTAAACGAATCACATAAAATAAAACAGAATAGAATTTTGTAGTTTAACATTGAGTGCCAAGAGACGTAATCAACGTAAAAATGAGGCATTTATTTATTAGTCTGTAACAAGATATCTTGTACCTTGATTATTATATTTTTTATCTTCCGCAGCAGTTCGATTGTACAAGACGCTTGGATCGACGCATTTGACATTTCAGTGCTGTCGTGTTTACTGAATATTGTTCCCACAGTCACCTAGATAATCAAACAGCATTCAAAAATCGACACATTTCAAGCATCCGTAAACATCCTTATGCACTTTTTATTGAACATAATAGGTTATCGGGATGCTTCGTTGGCATAGCCCCCTCGTTCGGCCTATCTCAATGTAAACCAAAAACTCAAACAAACACGCATAACTGGATATCGAAAAAGCTATGCGCCAAACAACTGTAACATTTCGTTTCAGTTTTAGCACTTTGGAGCATTAAAATTGGATGAAAATGTCACTTTGTTTAACTTTTGTAGACGCCATGATTCTTCGGCTTAGTGGGTAGTCAATACACATGATCATAAATGGCATGATTCTGGAACATTTCGAATTGACTTTTCAATAACTGAACATTTGATGCGACGGTTAAAGACGCTATTTTGAACTTGTGTATTTGTTTTCAACGAATAATAACTATTTTACAAATTGAATGTGGGCCGAATATTGAGGACATTTTTTTCACTATGTACCCAAATCTTGGCCCATCAGTAAAGTGACGTCAAAATCAACGATAAAAAGGCGTCAACAACATTTCTTGCGTAAGAACCAGAAAGAACGAACAGGAAGAAAGATTTTGTGTACGGTGGCTGTAAAAATATAACACAATAATAGGGTTGCGTTGTTTTCGTTACTAGATTAAGAAAGAACTTTAGTTAAAGTGATTTATTTATAGTTTTTTGAAAATTTGGCTCCGAAAATGTAATTTAAAAGTAAGATTGGTGAACAAACAGAGATAATACTTCAGCAGAAATATTGAAAAAATAAGATAATAAGTGGTTATAGTGCATGGAAAGCAATAGGCCAACGTTGTATCCACTGATAGGCCAATGTTTGTACCATAGACCAACGTTGCATACCATCGCATCGATTTTTTTCAGCTTAATTAAGTAAATTCTTGAATATTTACGTAAGTTTACTTCCAATTGGAAAAACATGCATTGCCTAGAGTGTGTAATAGGGTCAACATATTATTTCTAGTGCTATTAATTCATGAGTTATGGTCAAAATTGTCAAGGCGGCTTGCAAATTAGGCCAAGGAATGGTACACATACCCTATCAAGATTCCATGACAAAAGCATAAATAAAAAAAATTGCTTAGCGGATCTTCGACTGAGCATGAGTAGATTACCTGAACAGATGTGAATGTATCATGTCCAAGACCATACCGCACCACATATTGTCATACATTTTTAAAAATCGATATTCAATAATAAAAATAAAAACATATTCATACCGCAATTAGTACGTCTGGAAACAATATCTTCAATAAGGACCAACACTTTTTGGCCGCATTCGATACAAGTTTTCTCACCGTGCGATAAAAGTACTGACAGCGAAATCACAATGGAAAACACGTGTTTTGAGCTGAACAGCTGTTGAAGTATAAGGCGTTGTTCAGTTGATTACCACGTGCTGTGCTAATTCACCACTGCTGAACACAAGTTCAGGAGTGATCATTATTGAGTCATGGGAAGATTCTGTTTTGCTTTGGGCGCTGAATCTCACCATCTCTAGGATGGCGCAGATAGGAAGGCATGCGGCTGGCAATCGACAGGTCTCGAGTTCTAATCCGGATTTAGGTAATTTTATATGTAATTCTTATTTCATAATAGGTGTTCTCAGCAAGAGAGCAAATAATTACTCTCGTGAGAGTTCAACATTTTTGCATTTCATTTATTTTCAGTTTTTTTTTTCCAAAGCTTAACAACAACTTTCTTGTACATTTGTAAAACGCTTTGAGCAACAAAAAATAAGTTGGTGCACAACATGATGCTATATAACTTCTCCAAATTTGTGTGAACAAAACCGGAACATAGGTTGTAAGTGAAAATAATTCAAATGTTATTCAACATTATGCTGAATTAATTCGTCATGATGGTGCCTGTTAAACGAGTGATTGTTAGTTGGGTAGCTTCCTTGAGTGCCATCTCTATGCTTATGGAGAAAATAGTTCTACAACAGTTGCAGCATGGATTCACTTCGCATTTGATACGACAGATAGAAAATGGTCATCAAGTGGACGCAATCTACACGGATCTATCCACCGCTTTTGACCAAATGAACCACCAAATCGCACTCGCCAAATTCGAGAAATTGGGAATGAACAACAGGCTTCGCTCCTATTTAATCGGTCATAGTATGCATGCGAAAGTTGGTGATCATGTTTCTTTCCCGTTTCCAGTATCATCCGGCGTACCGCAAGGTAGTCTCCTCGGTCCATTTCTGTTTCTGCTATGTATGAATGATGTCAACTCGATCCTCAACTGCATGAAGCTCTCATATGCCGACGATTTGAAGCTGTACTCCACTATTAGGGAACCCCGCGATGCCGTTTTTTTGCAGCAACAACTGGAAGCCTTTGCTGGTTGGTGTTCTGTTAATCGAATGTCCCTGAATGTGTCGAAGTGCTCTGTCACAACCTTCTGTTATGAGTACGCTTTGGCAGGAGTACATTTGCATCGTGTATCGACAGTGAAGGACCTGGGGATTCTCCTGGACTCCAAAATGACATTCAAGGACCACGTTGCTTATGTCGTAGGGAAAGCATCGTCGCAGCTCGGCTTCCTCTTCCGCTTTGCCAAGAAGTTCAAGGACGTTTACTGCTTGAAATCGTTATGCTGCGCAATTGTACGTCCTATTCTGGAATATTCGGCAGTCGTTTGGGCCCCCTACTACGAAAACAGCGTATAGCGAATTGAGCGTATCCAGCGAAAGTTTATTCGTTTTGCCTTACGCCACCTCAGGTGGAGGAATCAGCATGACCTACCAAGTTATGAGAGCCGCTGAAAACTCATAAATTTGGAACCTCTCGCTGCACGGCGCAATGTTGCTCAAGCATCTTTGTCGGAGACCTCCTGCAGGGCAATATTGGCTGCCCATCATTCTTGAGCATGCTGAACATCAGCGCACGCCACCGGAATCTGCGAACACACTCATGTTTACGTCTTCCTTCAAATCGGGAGACGAAACCAGCTATTCCGATGAGCTGATGAAGCAGGGTAAATTTGGCTTGCATCACTGTTCAACAACTACTGCCTCATGCGTCGGTACTGAGTCCTGCTGAAAACAAAAACTTTCTTTCCCAAACAGTTTCTTGGCACTGGGGAATAGGTGATCTTTGATGACCTGTTGTAAAAAGTACTCTTTGTTGATTATTATGCCCCTGTCGATGGACAACAACGGTAATTGGCCTTTTGTTGATATGGCGCCCCAAACCATTACCGCTGCAGCACTTCGATATCGTTGAATCTCTCATTTATCGGCAAGAATTTCACGAAGACTTGCTGTATACACACGATCATTTTGTTTATTCAGAGACGCTTCCAAAGTAAAAAAAAATAGTCCGAAAAAAAAAAAATGTTTTGAGTAGCGTGCGTTTTGAGCAGAACGCGAGATCTGGCAACCCTGTCGGAAATATTCTTCTGAGTCAATACGTGAATCCTTTGTATCTGAAAAACCCCTTATCTATGATCCCGTTTCCCCAAGCTTACTTGTTTTCAATGGAATAACATGAATGGCAACGTATGGCTCCTAAACTAGTGTATCACTTTCACGTTGCCACCCTGTAAATGATAGTCACGGTCTTTATCCATCATACCAGGTCCACTCTCTAGAAAATTTCCTCACCTAGCCTTCTGTAACACCGAAAAAGATTTTCTTCAGAATTTTTCAGGGAAATGCTTCAAACAATTTCTCTCAGGGAATTGAAGAGTTTGGTCTGTTAGGAATATGTTCCTTTAAGAACGGTTTATTCTGTTATCCAAAAGTTCGATCTAAGGACTTCCCAGAAGAAACTCCAAAAAAAAAAAATCCTATCAACCCTGAAGGGTTCTCACAAGCAACTCTTGGAAGATTTATTACGAAAATATCACAAGTATATAAAAAAATAGAACATCTTGAAGGGGAACTCTCCGTTTGCTTTTTAAATTAGGACACCACAACACAGAACACATACTTTGCCCTGTTACCCTAGTAGTGGAAAACAATTTCCGAACCAAGGATGACGATCGGGGTTTCATAATTGTTGTTGGTGCATCAGTCTATCGTGTTTTTCCTGGAAGGTTGGCTTTTGGCTCGCAGCGCTTTCATAGCTTGAGTTTAATTTAGAAATTTCTAATCCTTAGGTGGAATTTTTATTCGGGTTTCAATACGAGACGATTAAATTTAGATGTCTCTGTTAGGGAACGATTCTTATAACTGATAGTTGATTTTTGCCCGAAATGACCTGAAAGTACGTCATCGAAATAAGATTACTGGGATCTCATGGTGCTCTATTACTCCACAGCATTATAAATGGCTTTAAACTTTTGGAACAGTTTACAAGTTAAAATACTTAGTACATTCAGCACAAAAATAAAACTTGATTTCTTCAAAGGATCCCTGTAGGATTCCTAGAAGGAACTTTTAAGGAATTCCTCAAGGAACCTCTGGAGGATTTTCAGAAGAAACTTTTGGAGGAGTTTCAAAAAAAAACTCCTGGAGGACCAGGTTCCCAGAAGGACCTTCTGGAGGAGTTGAGGTAGCAACTCCTGAATTCCCATAGGCAACTGCTGAAGAACTTCCAGAAGCAACCCTTAGAGTATTCCTAAAAATCCCACTGGAGGATTCCCTGAAGGAACTCTAGGTGGAAACGCAGTAATTAATCCTAGAGAAAAAAACAAAGATGAATAAATTTGGAATTCAGCAAAAACACTTGCAAGTACAGGGCAAGTGTCGAACTAGACTCCGAATAATCGACCCGAGCAGAGGGGAATCTTAATACAGGGAGTGGCCAAAATGTTTGGGTAAGCAACTTTTTTCCTCTCACAAAAAAGTTCAACATGCTGTAACTTTTCATAGAGTGCATCAAAAATTCTCACATTTTGACTGATTGTCAATCTATTATATGTGCATCATTGGTACAAATTTGAGCTCGATTGGTTAATCTTTCCTAAGCTAGAACTGTTCTCGTAGAACACTATTTTTAGACAACTAATTTTTGAGCTGTTATATCTCGGAGACCAGTGAACCGAATTGAATAAAATTTTGAACGTTTATTAACAATATATCAATGTTTGGAAATTCTTTAAAACATAGGTACTTTCAAACGTTGAAAAAAGTTATGATGGCTTGTCATTTTAGAATTTTTCACGAAAAATGTAAATTTTTACATCTATGTCATTAAATTTTATTTTTGATATCCAATGATTTTTTACTGCTTCGTGTTACGGAGAACTTTATTCGATCGTAGAGCTTTGCGGAGTCCAAAGTAAGAACGATTTCCTGCCACAATGCGGCTCTGAATTTCTCTGCTGGTTTCGTTTTCGGCGGTCATTAGTGTGCCCAAGTACACGAATTCTTCAACCGCCTCGATTTCATCACCGTCGATATAAATTGGGGGTGGCGGGCGCGGTGATTCCTCCCTATAGCCCTTTGCCATCATGTACTTTGTCTTTGACACATTAATGACTAATCCGATTCGCCTGGCTTTACTCTTTAGTCGGATGTACGTTTCCGCCATCGTCTCAAATTTACGAGCAACAATATCAATATCATCAGCGAAACCAAGCAGCTGAACGGACTTCGTGAAAATCGTTCCACTCGTGTTTATCCCCGCTCTCCTAATTACACCCTCTAAAGCAATGTTGAACAGCAAGCCCGAAAGACCATCTCCTTGCCGTAACCCTCTGCGAGATTCGAAGGGACTCGAGAGTATCCCTGATCGTCGCCTTGATCAACCGTATCAGTTTATCCGGGAATCCGTATTCGTGCATAATCTGCCATAGCTGTTCTCGATCGATTGTATCATACACCGATTTGAAATCTATGAACAAGTGATGTGTGGGCACGTTGTATTCGCGGCATTTCTGCAACACCTGGCGGATGGCGAATATCTGGTCCGATGTAGCGCGTTCACCCAAAAATCCAGCCTGATATTGCCCCACGAACTCTCTTGCAATCGGTGATAGACGGCGGCATGAAATTTGGGAGAGTGCCTTGTAGGCAGCGCTCAGTAGTGTGATCGCGCGGTTGTTCCCGCAATCCAACTTGTCGCCTTTTTTGTAGATCGGACACACGATACCTTCCATCCATTCCTCCGGTAATACTTCCTCCTCCCAAATCTTGGTAATGACCCAGTGTAGTGCTCTCACCAGTGCTTCTCCACCGTATTTTAGCAACTCGCTTGGTAGTTGATCTGCTTCAACGGCTTTGTTGTTTTTCAACCGGCCAACCTCCTCCTCAATCTCTTGGAGGTCAGGGGCCGGAAGTCTTTCGTACTGTGCACATACTCCTAGATCTGTTACCACGCCACCTTCGGTACTTGCAACGTCGCCATTGAGGTGCTCATCGTAATGCTGCCGCCACCTTTCGACCACCTCACGCTCGCTCGTTAGAATATTCCCGTGATTATCTCGGCACGTGTCGGCTTGTGGCACAAAGCCTCTGCGCGGGCGGTTCAGCTTCTCGTAGAACTTTCGTGTGTCCTTAGCGCGGTACAGCTCTTCCATCGCTTCGCGATCTCGTTCTTCCTGCTGGCGCTTCTTCATCCGGAAGACTGAGTTCTGCCTGTTCCGGGCCTGTCTGTAACGTGCCTCATTCGCTCTCGTACGGTGGTGTTGCAGCACTCTCGCCCATGCTGCATTCTTCTCGTTTTTCAACTGTTCACATTCGCCGTCGTACCAGTCGTTTCAGTGATTCGGAGTCGCGAAGCCTAGTGCTGTAGCCGAGGTACTACCTATGGCGGATCGGATGTCCCTCCAGCCATCTTCAAGTATAGCTGCGCCAAGCTGCTCTTCCGTTGGTAGGGCCACTGCTAACTGCTGTAGTCTGAGCCACTTCTACGTGACGAAGTTGCTCGATGTTGAGCCGCGGCGTTCGACTTCGACGCGTGGTGATAACTGTCGAAAGTTTTGAGCCCATGCATACAGCGACTAATAAGTAGTGATCCGAATCTATATTCGCACTGCGGTATTTGCGGACATTGATTATATCCGAGAAGAATTTACTGTCGATTAGAACGTGGTCGATTAGGTTTTCTGTTTGGTGGTCGGGTGATCTCCAGGTGGCTTTGTGGATATCTTTGCGGGGGAAGAAGGTGCTTCGGACTACCATACCACGGGAGGCTGCAAAGTTTACGCATCGCTGGCCGTTTTCATTCGATACGGCGTGCAGGCTGTTTCACACGATTGCCAGTCTGTACATTTCCTCTCTTCCTACCTGCGTGTTCATGTCGCCGACAACGATTTTCACGTCACGCGGCGAGCAACCATTGCATGTTTGCTCTAACTGCGCGTAGAACGCTTCTTTCTCGTCATCGGGTCTACCTTCGTGTGGGCAGTGGACGTTGATGATGCTGTAGTTGAAGAAACGGCCCTTAACTCTCAACATGCCCCTTGTGCACGTGCTTGATTGGTGGGGATTTTTTTTTTATTACCGAACAGTTTGGGCCGAAGGGAACATATTTGGAATTCAAAAAAAATATAGTGGACTATTTTCCCGGAAAACGCTAGATGAAATTTCACGATTTTCCAAAATTTTATAAAACACCCCAAACTTCAAAAAATCATATCTCAAAAACTATGCATCGTAGAACAAACTTTTTTTTAGTGAAATCGACGCCAAATTACCTCAGCAATCGAATAAAAATACAGCAAGAAAAAAATTTCCCAGAAAATTTTTCACCATAGAGAAAAAACATCTAAAAATGATGATAAAAGTACCGTCTGTATCATAGATTATTTTCAACAAAAATTTTCTAAGCGCAAAAACTAATGTTCTTCCTTTCGTTCTTTGACACTAAAATGCAATCTCTTACCGTTTTGGAGATATAGCCAAAAAACCGACAGTCAGTCGCTATATTTTCATAGTAAGCCATCTACAACAGCGGCTGTTCATTTGTTGCAACACATTTGCATTGCAACGAGCAAATGACATTCGCTCATTGAAACGTAAGTTTGACACCAACGTGCATCGGAGTTCACTGACAGCACTTCTATGGCACTTGAATGCCTTTTAAATGCATTGAATAGTTATGTTTTGTAATGATCGGGGTTGTAACTCAAATGTGTTTCAAATTACGGGTTTACAACGAGCAAATGCCACCGGTGAGCGTGAGATTGCTTATTACACTCGAACCCCATTTCAATTTAAGAAAACAAAGACTAATCATTGACGGAGAAAGGTTACTACACAGCAAAATTTCTGAAAATTATACCCGACGATAAGAAAAATGACATGCGAATTTCTATCTCATTTAACTGAAATTTACATCAAATAATTTCATATATGAAATGTTGAACGCAAGCTTCATACTGAGAGCAAGCTGGAAATTTATAAACCGATGGAAAAATGTGTGCGATACGACGAGGTCCTTTTGTTACAGGTTAAATGATGTAATATTTTTGACTGCGTAAGTAACAAAAATGTTTATTTGTGTTGTATTTTTTTATAATTCTTTTCTTTCGTTCAGAAATAAAGAAATCATTCTATAAATTTTCAAACGATATAGTTAAGGGTCCAATACGTATCAATGGAGCTTCGTAAATGCACAGGATGCGAATATAAATGAGGACATTAGAGGATTTCTTTTAATTAAACATTTACTCGGCATCTTAGAGCATTAAACAATTTTAGACAATTTTTTAAGAATTTGAACCGTGCACCGATTCATTTGTTGATTCAATATATTATGGGTAGTAGGAAAAGCGAATACTAGGCTACTCGAATAGTTTGGGTAGTTTATGTTCTAGTTTGACGTTTGCATAATACCGTCATGTAGTTCATGATTGACCAAACGTTGAATAAATTTAAGTTTTTTAGAAAATTTTTAATACTCGGATAAAAATACCAAAGTCTACGCCAATCAAATTGTTTGTCATGATAGTTCTCATAACTGATGAAGTGTTTTTGACAACAAACCGTTTATTAGAAAAATAAGTGATAGATTGATTTGATTGAATTGTTTTTTTTTTATTAACAAATGTCAATGCTTACTTTGACGATAATGATGAATACTCGAGCGTTCCGCACTACCTCAACTGTTGTCCACTTGGTAGGTCTATACCTACTCGGTATAAATGTTTATATGACCGTTGCTAAACATTATTATCGTCACTGTTGGAATTGTGTCGTTTCTTAGAACAAGATAAGCTTGGTTTAAAGCAACAATGTTTTATCAGTGCGTTAAGAAGTTGTAGGCATGGAAAACTGTTGGTATAAATTCATTGCCCGTACTAATTAGTACATTGTACATGTTTGTTCCTCTAATCTATGGTATATATCTTCTAAAGTTCTGATAAGTTTTAAATAAGTATTTCTCCTAAAACACATTATACAAACACATTTTGCAAGGATCATGCTACTAAATATTGAGTGGAAAATGATCTCATTATGGTGTATAGAAGAATCCACATACCAATGAATTTTTAAGCAACGAAACACTATAAAAAGAAAACAAAGTTTTGTGTGTAAAGAGATCTTATAGATAGGTACCTGATATCCACTTATCTCTAACGGTTTGCATATGACTACTTTGATTGATATGGAAAATATATGTTCAAATATGCGTTTGCTCGTTGTGAACTTGTTATTTGTAACGCTTTCTAGTTACAAATCCAATTATTTCAAAATTTGATAAGAAGTAGCATTTATAAAGCAAAAAATGTCATAGCTGAGCTGTCAGTCATGCTGGCAGTGTACTCCAATTGACGTTGGTGTCAAAGTTACGTTACAATGAGCGAATGTCATTTGTTCGTTGCAATGCAAATGTGTTGCAACAAGTGAACAGCCGCTGTTGTAGATGGCTTACTATGAAAATATAGCGACTGGCCGTCGTTTTTTTTGGCTTTATCTCCAAAACGGTAAGAGTTTCCATTTTGGTGTCAAAGAACGAAAGGAAGAACATTAGTTTTTGCGCCAAGAAAATTTTTGTTGAAAATAATCTATGATACAGACGGTACTTTTATCAGTATTTTTAGACGTTTTTTGTCTATGGTGAAACATTTTCAGAAAAACTTTTTTCTCGGTGTATTTTTATTGGATTCTGAGGTTTTAAGCATCGATTTCACTAAAAAAGTTTGTTCTACGATTCATAGTTTTTGAGTTATGATTTTTAAAGGGTATGCGGTATACCGAAATATTTCGCCAAATACACCTCGAAACGAAATTCCACGGAATTCCACGGAATTCAACTAGGCGAAATTTATGATTTTGAATTCCGTTTCGTTTCGCCAAATTCTAAAAATTTCGCCTTCAAAAAATATAATTTGACGAAATTAAACGGAATTCCGCGGAATGTCTAACAAATTTCGAAAATAAGTTCAAAGTGTAAATGTCCATATCATCTATCGGAGATCTTGCTAATCTCAAGATACTGAAAAGTGTTAAAAAATCATTTCAAATATCGAGAAACAAACCAGTGTCAGGCTGAACGTCTTTATAATAAAGACAAAGCAAATCTCGAATATATCTCTTATGGTCCTAGATACCATAAAGACATTTTTCAAAAACCCAACTAACACATTTGTCACAGAAGAGTCACGGTGGCGCAGGTTATTGTTGCGAAGAAGTCACCGTGACTTACTTCTAACAAATTAACACTTATTTGCTAGAAGCAAGTCATAGCGACTTCTGCGCAGAACAAAAACCTATGCCACCGTGACTTTTCTGTGGCAAGGAAAGTGTGTTACTTGGGAGGATGCTTTCAACGCGGAACTATAAATAATATTTCGGTTAAATTTCCTGATTGAACCAAATGTAAAAAATAAATTTAAAAAAAAAACTTTGTTTTAGATTCCCGATAAGATCTTTTAGCAGAGTAATGGAGTATAACAGAATTGGATGATATAGGATGTGAGATTAGTATGGGACAAACATCAAATTCTCGCTCCAGTTGACTTTTTCGATTCCATTTAGGTCCCATATGAACTGTGCAAAATTTCAGCGCAATCGGTGAAACTATAATTTAGCGCAAGCGGTTCAAAGTTTACATACGATTTATTATGGGAAAAGTTACACTTTCAAACAAAAAATCCCAGAGGTCGCCCCTTGTCTCCTTAAGGTGAATCGGGACGCTGTGTTATTTTTCCTATCTTCCCTCTCTTTCTAACAATTTGCCTCGCGATTTTGAAGATGGTAATCTCGATTTCTATCGCACAGATGAGGCTGAAAAACAATCAGCATATGCACTGCAAGTGAGCATACACAATGATAGATTTTTGTTCCATTTTATGAAGTAGAATCTGAGATTACCATCTAAGTAGCAACAGAGCAATGGCGGATATTTCCTCGACCGTCCCGTCCGCCCTTAATTCAAATCGATCAATGCATCTTGTAGAAAAATCATTTATGAAACTTTTCTTCGAAGACCGCAAAACAATTGGATGCTTGTGAAAAAAGTTATTGATTTATTACCGATTAGTGATCCGACGAACGGCTTTTTGTTTTGTTTTATCAGCATCACTGTTGCTGCTGCCTTGGCTGCTGCTATTTCTGGGGGTGGTGATGCCACCCGTCACCCCATGCAGCAACGGCATGGGGTGGCGGGTGGCATCACCACCCCCAGAAACAGCAGCAGCCAAGGCAGCAGCTACAGTGCTGCTGATAAAACAAAACAAAAAGCCGTTCGTCGGATCACTAATCGGTAATAAACCAATAACTTTTTTCACAAGCATCCAATTGTTTTGCGGTCTTCGAAGGAAAGTTTCATAAATGATTTTTTCTACAAGATGCATTGATCGATTTGAATTAAGGAGACAAGGGGCGACCTCTGGGATTTTTTGTTTTAAAGTGTAACTTTTCCCATAGTAAATCCTATGTAAACTTTGAACCGCTTGCGCTAAATTATAGTTTCACCGATTGCGCTGAAATTTTGTACAGTTCATATGGGACCTAAATGGGATCTAAAAAGTCGACTGGAGCGAGGATTTATTTTTTCCATTCAAGCGTGTCCCATACTAATGTGAGATATACTAGCAAACCTAGCAAAAAACATGGAAGCTCTCTTAGGATATACACTATCCGTCATAAGTACGGACTCAAAAAAAGTATTGCAACAATATTGCATCACCCTGACTCACCTCTATATCTCTAAAACCAGATAAGTTACAAAAATGCCGCCTTTAGAAAAGTTGTTGCTTTTGGGCTCCTGAATAACTTTGCTGAAGAACATAGCTTCTTTGTAAGTCCTCAGGTTTTGGAGATACCGAGGTGAGTCAGGGTGATGCAATATTGTTGCAATACTTTTTGTGAGTCCGTACTCTGTCGTGTTGTCGTTTTTGTTTCTAATGTTCACCGTTTTTGGCATTTGAGCGCTCGTATCGCTTTGTGGGCTAGTGTGTTTTAACGATGAACACAGCCATTATGTGCTCAAATCGAGTTTACAAGTGGGACAGTCTCCGTTGATGGCGTTGAAGTACACTTAAATCCTTTACACACGATTTCGACGTATTTTTGTTTGAGCTAAAACGTCTGTTCTCTGTGGTTAAACCCTTTTGAAGTAGTTTAAATTTCCACTGAAACTCTTGAAAGAGATTCACCATAACGGCGAGGAATGGACCGGCATTCTTAAAGTTTTTCAAGTGCATCTGCAGGGGTTCATACCGATATTTTCTGACGAATTTCTTTAAAGACTTTCAGATATGATTTGAAAATGCCGAGCACGACAAATGATAACTCCGCTATGCGCCCAGCCAACTTTTACGCTAAGGGAACTCACTAAACAGTTTAAGTTGCTGCGTAAAGTCCAATTTCGTGTTTAGGATTCGTGAAAGTTCTTGAATGATTCCTGGCAGAAACATTCTACAGAGACTGCCTTTTGAATTGTCATTCCTTCAGAACTGTGTATTGCAATCGAAGAAAAACGGTTTCTTGAGCGATTCAAACAAGGAATTACTCATACATCAAGGTAGGACAAAAAATCCCTTTGAACTGCAAACGGCCCTTAAATCATATCTTTATGCTATTTGAAACATTTCATGAAATTGTGAATAAAATTATCAAATATTGCCTTGGTGAGCGCGACGTTCAATCATGATAATCTTTAACCAGCAGTTTACGCTGTTAAATGAATACCCTATTTAATTCGGTAAAAAGACGTTTGTTAGCTGTGTTTCATCAGGTTATTCGCCAACAAATTCTGGGCTAGTGAACCTTTTTTTAACATGCGTAATTATGAAAACTTTGTTTTTTTTTCATCTTTTGCAGCAAAATAGCTCCTAGGCCGTTCTATTTTGGGACCTAAAGTCCCGAATCAATGGACCTGAAGGTTGAACATACACTGGTTTTACCGAGTATTTTCTGAGAAATTCAAGCATCTATCAACCTCTTTGAAGATTTTAGATTACAGTCTTTCTCAAGAAGTTACGCTATTCACAGAGCTTGATGGTAAACATCTAGTTTATGTTTCTTGTCATATGCTTCGGAATTATGATAAACTATCCGCATTAGAGCATCTTATAGAGCTTCTTATGCTGGTACTGCAGTCTTGGGGAATTAAAACGAAAATTTTAGATTTTTCCCAACATTTCGACTTGTAATTAGAGTATCCTTCAGGGGATAAATCTGGCTAACCGTTTTTCGATTGGGATGCCATAGGACTGTTGGTGTCTGAACTACTCTACATTGGATATTTGGATATTAAGTGAAATGCAGCGTTTTTCTCTTAATTTCACTTTGCACTACAACTCTAGTAGAGGTACCGTTTGGTTTGAAGATGGTGTCTCATTTGTAGTTCGAGCTTCGCAACGTATTTATTAAGTCATTGGAGCAATCTTGTTAGGTTATTAATGAAATTGTTGAAATTCAAATATTTGTGATTTAAAATTGTAAAACATAGAATCTGGGACAATTTGGGCAGGAGGACCAAGAGCACTTTACGCGCTAACACAGTCGACTTTGAAAAATTTGAATTGTTTGTTCGTATGAAGTGAGATTTATAAATATCTAGTCACGTAAAAAAATCAAGAAAACTGATCCCCTTGCCCAAATGGTGTAACACCTAACTGTGGCAAATGAAGTCTGAGGATGAGAGTCTTAAGGAAAACACAATTCATGTCACCGGTAGGAAAAAATGCAAACACGCAGCATCAATTTGCACAAAATTTATGTAACTGCAAAATTCCGCGGAATTTTTATGAAAATTTCGTTTCGTTTCGAAAAATACCGAATAAATTTTGATTTCGTATTGATCTCACGAAACATTTTTGAATTTCGTTTCGTACCGCATCGCATCAAAAATTTCACATACCGTTTCGTTTCGTATCGTTTTGAAAAAATCCCATACCGCATACCCTTATGATTTTTTGAAGTTTGGGGTGTTTTATAAAATCTTGGAAAATCGTGAAATTTCATCTAGCGTTTTCCGCGAAAATAGTCCACTATATTTTTTTTTAATTCCAAATATGTTCATATATCCACGACCTCTAACTCTAGTAAAATTTTCATTGAAATCGGAGACCCTTCGGCCCAAAGCTGTTCGGTAATAAAAAAAAGCCCCTGGTACAATATGGCGAAATAGAGTGCAAGGAGGTCGAAAAGTTAAGGAAAATGATTTATTTCTACCATAATTTGAGCAAATTGTGAAGCTTGAACGATTGCAATCATCATTTGTGATCGTGATCTGTTGTTCACGAAATTTTCTTGTTGATTTGTATATTTAAAGGTTGAAAATCAACTATGGCGTATTTGAGTTACTATAGCCATAACTGGTACACTGAGCCTAGTTGCACATTCCAGATTATTTTCTGTATTGCAAAACCATCGATTTAAACTGAATGATTCGCCCTGTTTAAGGCTCTGCTCACTTCATCCCCGACCACCACAATGTCGCACCCCAAAACCCAAATGATATCGCTTGGACCCTGCTTATCGAGTTAATACCCGCTCAATCCGCAAACGAGCGCATTCGGACACTGCGCCAACGGGATGCAGCTGTTTCTGCACTGTGCTAATGTCGTCGTCGCACCATCATCACACCGAATGCCATCGTTTGCTAATGCGGTAAGCTGGAAAATTTCCCACTGCAAAGTCAAACAAATCCTTTCGAAACGAAACGATAATGCCTTCGCGTTCAACTGCTTGCTGTTCTGTTCGCAATCAACCACCGACAGCAGCCGGAAGGTGGTGGCCGGGCCATTCCTTGAACGAGCGGGAACTGTTGAACATGAATTGAACTGTGCGGTGCAATTCATGGAAAATGAGGCTTTCGACATAATGTAGTTGTGGGGAAGCATGGGAAGCCGTCAGTCAAATTCGCCGTTAAACGGTCGTTAATGGCACGTACTGGTGATTCTGGGTCGGATCGATACTGGGAGGGATTGATAAGTTATCTTCGGAAGGTTACAGTGGTTCTAGGGCATCTCGCGCTTTATGTGAATCAACACATCTCGAAAAGTTCTAATTAGTTTAACAGCTTTTTAACAATTTATCGAATGTTTATATCAGTTTTTTGTAACATACTTCTAGATTTCACATCAAACTAAGGCTTTTCCGGAAAGCTTAAGCTGTGACAAAATGCAAAGCAGTGATCGATTAAATTTGATTTGGTTTACATTAGTAATGTATGCATATTTACAATTTAATTTTTAACAAAGTGTTCAGAGAAACTGATTCCATAGGAAGAGAAACTTTTATAAAAGCTGTTCTTATTTTAATAATCAACCGAATTACTCAATGAATTTGACAAACTGAAGACATTATTCTCAATTGAAACAAATATAGTTTCAGCATTCTTTAAACCTATGCTGGGTTTGAAAAAAAAAAAATAAAAAAAAATATTTGTGACAAAATGATCAAAATTATCCCGGACAGCTGTAGTATAAACTTGCTAGTCCTAGATAAACAACATTCCCCAGGGGATCAATTAAAAATTCTGACTATTCGTGCATAAGCTTACTTGTAAAATCATAATCTGCATATTCAAACACGGCGTTACCGGACCCTGTGATGCGTAATGTGTATCGGGGTGATTGACGGACAAACTAAATCAGTACCCGAGGGGTCAGTCGACCGATGATGATAGAGCTAACGAGAATGTCCCATTCATTCCCAAATCCTCTCACTCTCAGGACTGGATGCATGCATGCATTGGATACAGTAGAGTAGTGCAACCGCACCACCCACATATTCACTCACCTCGCTATTGTGCGTCCACAGTATGACCGGTGGCGGTTCCGGTAGATGTCGTACGATGCAGGTCAGGTTCA
This sequence comes from Aedes albopictus, assembly GCF_035046485.1. NCBI lineage: Eukaryota > Metazoa > Arthropoda > Insecta > Diptera > Culicidae > Aedes > Aedes albopictus. The sequence goes on along the minus strand of NC_085137.1, from coordinate 90,627,060 downwards.
CCGTCGAACCGGTGTCGATGTACAGATCTGGTCCTCCAACTATCGTTGTGATGGGTTCTGTTCACGGTGGGGGCGGGGAGAGAAAGAGGAGATAATGCAAAATTAGGCGACACATTTGGGGTTCTCGGGCGATACATGCAACGAACGCAGCTACGGCAGCGGCAGCCACGCTGCTACTGGGAATTTTAAATCAATTTCCAATCAGCTGCCAAAACATGTCCCTCGGGTTTGCAATTTGATAATGAGTGGGTTTGTGGCTTGACTGGTAATGTCGAGAATTCGCTGGAAGCTAGAATGTGTTTTCCTGATGGATGTACAAAATGGTTTTGGATTTGAAAATTTCGCCCAAATACTTGAATGATTCATGAGTAAGATGGAATGGCAGAACATGAAATCTATTGGAATATACACGAAAATACGAAGGGATCGTAGCGGTGCAACTTCGAGTAAGACAACTGCGGTATTTTAAATATAAAGTATGTTTTATACGTTTTTCAGTTAGTGGTGATGGTATTAAGAATATCTAAGGTTTGGTTAAAGTTGGTGTGGAGCGGAACTTCAATTATAGATTTGTGGTTTTGAGCTGTGAAAACTGAATTCCCTAAAACACATACAATTTCACTGAAACCCTCTGACACCCTTGAAATTTTCCTGGAACCCTCCTGAACCTTACTAACACACGCAACCGAAGATTGGCAGATTCTAATACAATGCGGTTTGAAACATATACAAATATTGCATTAAGGCTTTGCAAATACAAAAATTGGTAAGTGGCAGTATAGTTTCGAGGTACAAACTCAGTTTCGGGAAAGCTTTGAAATACCTATGTGTTTGCAAACTGGTAACACATTTAGTTATCATTTAGTATCTTTATGTTATCGCGATAGACTAAAACTATAGATAACTAAATGTATTATCATTTGGTTATCATCAACTGGAAAACATGAAAACAAAATATCAACATGATAACACCGATAACACAGTTTGTTATCAACGTGATATCACTTTGTTATCCGACTTTGCTCGGATATCCAGTGCAGGGATGCCATATATACAGATTTATCTGTATTATACAGATTTTTTGGCATCCAAACAGATGTCAGTCTATATAAAATAAAAACTTTTTTTAGCTAGAAGGGCTATTTTAATTTTGTATGGGTTACAGATTTTTGAAAACATCATCTGGCATCCCTGATCCAGTGACAGTTATGATTCGACACAGACCAGTCAGTGGTCTGTGACTTGTGGATGAAGAGAAAGATAATTGTCGTGAGTGTAGGAATGAGTGAATTTCATTTTTCATCCCATGAAGTGGAAATTCATTATTGCGGAGGTGTAAATCGATCACGTGAGTGAGAAATTTGATGTCTGCCTAGAGACTAGTTTCTATAAGATTATACCACACTTAAACTTAATTGAATCGCGCTTTGTCCCAAAGGAAGGAGGATGTGGGTATGTACCTTCGTTTACTCTCAGTTGTTGTATGCATCACATGTTTGTTGGTTGAAACTGGACGTGTTAGCAATTGAAATTATAGCAGCATGAAGTTCTCATGAATACAACGGCAGAGATGCCAGATATACCGTGTTTTTTTTATTACACAGATTGTTCCCTCCTGTTCAGACACTTCGTTTAAAAACAATACGGATTTTTGCCTTTCTCGAACACCAAGGTGTAACGAAAGGCTATACGTTCACTCATAAAACGAAATTTTCATAGAGCCCCTGAAGGGGCAAGTTCCATATACCAATCGACTCAGCTCGACGAGTTGAGATGATGTCTGTGTGTGTGTATGTGTGTATGTATGTGTACAAAAAAAGGTCACCTAACTTTTAGATAGTAAATATCAACCGATTTTGACGATCGACGGCTCTTTCGACGCGGAATCTGGTCCCATTGTTTCCAATTGAAATTGGTTTGGATCGGTTAAGCCGTTCTGGAATTATGGCCATATAGGTGTTCCGGACCGGTACCCCTGGAAGCGGTCAGACATGAAAATACAACAAACTCATATATGCGGCACATCAAATTGTGGCTTTTTTTGAAAACTCGATGGACGGTTATCAAGAAAATAGTCTTACGCCATATCTGAACCGATAGTGTTCCGGAACCGGTTCTGAGTGTCCCGCCAGAAGTGGTTAAATATAAAAGTGAACCAAAGTCATGCATACGACATATCAAACCGCAGATTTTTTGATAACCTAATGAACGGTTAGCAAGAAAATGATCTCAGACCATATCTGGACCAGTAATGTTGTGGCACCGGTTCCGGGTGTCCCGCACAGAAGTGGCCAAATATAAAAGTGAACCAATCCCATGCATGCGACACATCAAAGCGCGGCTTTTTTGATCACCTAAGGAAAGGTTAACAAGAAAATAGTCTCAGACCATATCTGAATCAGTAGTGTTCCGGAACCGGTTCTGAGTGTCCCGCCGGAAGTGGCCAACTATAAAAGTGAACCTAACCCATGCATGTGACATATCAAATCGCGGCTTTCTTGATAACCTATGATTATCAAGAAAATAGTCTCGAACCATATCTGAATCGGTAGTGTTCCGTAACCGGTTCCGGCTGTCCCACCGGAATTGGCCAAATATAAAAGTGAACCAAACCCATGCATGCGACCCCTCAAATCACGGCTTTTCAGATAACATGATGAACAGTTGGCAAGAATATAGACTCAGACCATATAAGTGTGTTGTGGAACCGATTCCGGGTATCCCGCCGGAAAAGGTCAAACGTAAAAGACAATAATTAACCAATACATGTAACATATCAAATGATTTATTTGGTACTATAATGAACGGCAAGCAAAAAAAAAATAGCGTCATACCATATTCGGAACAACAGGTCGTGTCCGGGTACCGATTTTGAGTGTTCCGTCGGAAGTGGTTAAATATAAAAGTGAACATAGTGAGCATAGGTTCGCATACGACACATCAAATTGCGAACCTACTGAACAGTTAGCTAGCAAAAAGTCTCTGACCATATTTGGGAAAACCGGTAGTGTTCCAGAACTGGTAACGATTTTCACAACCACCACGAAGTCTTCAAATATGCAAGTGAACAAAATGGTGACAAATGCGAGCTCATCAAATCACGCCATTTCAGATTCCTACGGTGTTAATATATAGTAGGGTGGATTAAAGTTTAATGGGAAAATTATAATTTGATCGCATCAACACCGAATAAAGTTTTTTTTATTTAATCTTGCGTCTACAATTACTGCGAAAAAATTTGGGTGCGGCTGGATGAGCCCTCGCACTTTTCATTGCGATTGAAATTTGAATGTAAAATTTCCCTTTTAGCATTTATCTCACAAAGAGGTGAATCGTGTTACAAAGGATAATATAATATACAGGGGATAGACAAAATGATCGGGACTGGCAAAATTTTCACTTTTCAAAAAAAAGTATTACTTTTCGAAAAGTGCATCAAATATTCTCAATTTTTTACTGTAAGTTCATCAACTACACAGATCGAAAAAAGAGTGTAATATTCTGTGACATATGATGCACATAACTGGAGAGCGGGATATCACAGAAGTTTACATGACATATCATGTAAAAGTCATGAAATATCATGTAAACTTCCATTATATGTCATGTACTTCAGCATGACTCTGAGTGTTTACATGATATATAACACAAATTTACATGATATTTCATGTAAACCATCATAACAATACATTTAGGGGGATTAGGGGCATAATGGACACCCCTGTTTTTGTCGAAACCGTTGACTTTTATGTAAAACTTTTAATGCATAAGTGTAAAAGAACAAGTCATGGTTCTATTTTTCAAAAGCACCATTTATATTGCTCCAAAATAACCAAAATATCATTGAAATTGAAATATGTTTTTCATATGGAGAAATTCTTATAATTTCGTAGCAGCAGCAAATAAGGAATAGCGAGTGTTGGAGTGTGTCCACCATAAAAACAAAAGAATTGTAACCTTTTCTACATGTATACGGAGGTTTAGCAATGGATGAAGTATTTTATTTTTGATCAAAATTTACTTAAAAAAGCAATTTCAATGTTGTAGTCGATTCGGGGCGAAATGAACACTGGCAATTATGAATGGATGTACGCGCATTGCATACTGTTAGGCGTTTAGGAAATTTTGGAAAAAATCAATCCGATTATTTTAGCCTAACGTTTAATTAATTAAATTTGATGTTATGTAAACTCGTCCAAGATGGAGTATTATATCGGTGGTATTGATCTCCGTAAGCAAATTACTTAACTGGTTGGTGTAAACCAAGAATTATCATAAAACATGCAGAGATGTCCATTATGCCCCGATGGGTGTCCATTTCGCCCCGTACCTTTCCTGCCAGCCCTGAAAAACACACGGTTTGCAATTCATTATTTCTTCACAATAAAGACATTCTACAAGCTGTAAATGTTTGAAATACGTAGGAAACAAGTTACAGTTGTAAGCCAACTGATAATATGTTAAGTTTTTCTCTGTTATACAGGCCCAACGTACTCATTTGCTTAGGGTGTCCATTATGCCCCTAATACCCCTACATGACTAAAAAGAAGTTTACATGACGTGTAAATCTCAATATTTTTAATTGTGTAGTTGTGTATCAGTGGTCCAAATTTGGAAAAGATCGGGCCATTCTCCACGAAGTTATGAAGATTCTTGAAAAAGGTAAAATTATCCGATAGCCAACTTTGGGCTGTCATATCTACGGATTCAATGAACCGAATGCAATGAAATTTTGACCCATTTCTGACTTTATATAATGAGCTATGAAGAACATTTCACTTAACTTGAAATTCTTAACACGGAAGAAAATGATAACGATTGGATTATTTTTCTAATAGAACAACAAATTATCCACAACTTCAACGTCGTTTCAAAATTCAAGATGTAAATTATTGCAAGTTGGTTTAACGTGAAAAAATGAAATTGCTATAATTTTTAACATATATAAGTCATAAATGATCAAAACTTCATTGCATTCGGTTCATTGAATTCGGAGATATAACAGCTCAAAGTTGGCTATCGGATAATTATGCCTTTTTCAAGAATCTGTATAACTTCGTGGAGAATGGCCCGCTCTTTTCCAAATTTGGAACACTGTAGCTTAAAGTGTGTTAAAGAAAACGGCTAACGTCGAGGGAAAGATCATGAGTTAATTTGATGTAGGGTGACTTTGGGTATTATTGGAAGGTTTTTTTTTCATTAGTGGTCTTCTTATAGGTCAAATTGCGTGATACTTGGTGAACCAAACCAGCTTGTTTGGAAAAGAATTGGCGCTAGCGTTGAGTTCATCAATTTTCTTAAACCACTCATGACGAAGAGAACAAAACTACCGAATTTATGTAAGTTATCCTACATAGATTTATCTAGAATTTTCTTTTAAGATTTGAAGTTCCTTTTTGAATTTTTGAAAGGAAAAGTTTTTTATCCGCTGCCTAATATACAGGGATACTCAAAATAACTGGGACAGGTAAAATTTTCACTTATCAAAAAATGTTCAACTCGCTGTTACTTTTCGAAAAGGGCATCAAATATTCTCAAATTTTTACTGTAAGTTCATAAACTAGTTGTGTAACAGTGGTCAAAATTTGGAAAAGATCGGGCCATTCTACACGAAGTTATAAAGGTTCCAGAAAAAGGTATAATTATTCGATAGCCAACTTTGAGCTGTTATATCTCCGAATTCAATGAACCGAATGCAATGAAGTTTTGATCATTTATGACTTATATAATGAGCTATTAAAATTTTTTGACTAAACTTAAAATTCTTTACACGAAAGAAAAGTACATACGATTAGATTATTTTTCTAATGTAACACCAATTTATCCAAAACTTCATCATCGTTTCAAAATTCGAGATAGTAATTAAAGTTCATTTAAATTCCCTCTAATTGACTTGAATATAATTATGTTTCAAAGGAAAGCAATCAAATAGCCGGCATTAAATTGAAAAAGTAATGGGATGCATACGAAAAATGGATAAATTTACTAAAAAAAAAACAAACAATTAATTAAATCGCTATAACTTTTTTTCTTATTAATAATTTCAAATTGAGTCAACCGTTTTCCAAAGTTCATTAGTCATAAATGATCAAAATTTCATTGCATTTGGTTCTTTGAATCCGGAGATATAACAACTCAAAGTTGGCTATCAAATAATTATACCTTTTTCTAGAATCTTCATAACTTCGTGTAGAATGGCCCGATCTTTACCAAATTCGAACCACTGATACACAACTAGTTGATGAACTTACAGTCAAAATTTGAGAATATTTGATGCCCTTTTCGAAAAGTTACAGCGAGTTGAACATTTTTTGAAAAGTGAAAATTGTACCTGTCCCAGTTATTTTGAGTATCCCCTGTATGTGGAAGTTGCGCATACATATTAAATCAACATATTTTCTCATATAACTTAGAGGAAGGTACTATTTTTTTCTACCTTTTGGCAAATCATTCATTTGAAGAAGAGGACATAAGATAATTTGTATCATCTTTAATATCCAAGCACCCTTAGCACAAGATACAGAGAACACTGCACTGTGACCCTATATTTTGTTATGCAATATTTCTCCAAGATTTCAGCTAGTTCACTCTCGGCAGATTTGAACTCAAATCATTCCACTTTCTTCTCGAAAGCTACGAGTTCTGCATTAATAATTCAATTCGTAAACACTACTTCCCGGAAGTCGGTGTTACGATATACCATTTTTAAGTTATCTTTAGTTGCCTGTTAGGGAAGCTCTTCCGTTGCGCTGTGAACTGATGCAAGTATCGTTTGGTCGTCTGAACAACTTTGACCACTCAGTGGTCACAACGAATTCCTGTCCGTCTCCTGTCGTCCAGATGCCAAAACCCATCTCATACACTCCCGAAACATCCCTTACGATGATAACCGTTCCAACCAAGGGATAATGCCCATCATTCGGCGCCAGTAAGGTCGACTGTAAATATATAACTTTTCCACCACGGCTGTCCACATAATGAAACGGAGTGGCCGCCGAACAATAAATCTCTATTTAGCGCTGCTTTGCGGTGAATTAATGGTGGCCCTGCTATATTTTCACAACCCGCCTGGTAGTAGCCGAGGCAGCTAACCGACAGCAAGCACATTCCGCTCTTGTGCTAGCGGCCCGCAGACAGGCCCAAGCCGAGCTCAACGATCTGGTTTCTGTTTTCACCAGCAATTTACTCCCCCACCCCCTTTGCTGAAGTCTCGATTATAATGTCTACCGGTGATGGTGGTGGTGGTGGTGTGTCACCCCGGCAGTGATGGTTGCAATTTTCGGTTTCTTTTAGACGCTGAACCTCGCTCTAGATCTCCTAATTAAAAATCAAGATTTATGCTGTGGGGAAGGCAGGTTATTGTTGTTTATTTGAGCCCCAGCACTTTTTTTTTCGCTAGGGCAGGTCTCTTACAGTAAGCAAACCGTGCTTGAAGCGGCTCAGCGAATAACGACTTCCTCGTGCGCTTCTTGGGACCTTTGAGCGAGGAACGAGTGGCCTCGTTAAAAAGTGGTTAAAGTATCTTTCTCATTTGCGAAAGTTTCGTGCTACGCACACAATGGGTGCCATGTTGCCCGACAGCCTCCTGTCCTGTGGCATTGTAGAAAAAAGCTGTAAAGAAAGATTATGCAGGGCGTTTTGAAGTGACGGCGGCAGTGGTGATGGCCAGTTGTGCGGGACAAGGGATCAGCGACGGACGGTCCGGAGAATAAGCTGGTTTTCGCCGGAAAAAAGGCACTTTTAAATGGTGTTTTGAGCTTGGATTACCAGTTTCTCGGTACTTGATAATCAAGACGCATTCAAGTTAGTGTAATTTGATGGACACTAAGTGTGAGGGGCTAGGATGAGGAAGCTGGTTCAACACGAAAAACATTTTGCTTTTTGATAGAAACTTTTTGGATTGTGCCTAAGCCATATTTTAAGAGCCCATTAGACATAAATAAAATATTTGCAATTGATGTTAATTCAAGGTTACCATGATTGCAGTGATGGCCATTTGGGCGCTGTCCACAACCTACTTAAACTCATTTTGGGCATCTCAGACCCCCTCGTAGACTTGGTTTCACAGGATGTGACAGGATAATATACGACGAACTACATCCCCGCAACTTCGATATAGTAGCGTTGCAAGAACGTTGTTGACTGGACAGAAAGTGTGGAAAAGCGGGCATCGAGTGGCTACCTTTTACCAAAGATGTAGCACCACCAATGAACTGGGAACAGGATTTATAGTGTTGGGCAAGAGGTGATAATGTGTGAACGGGTGGCATCCGATCAACACAAGGATGTGCATAGTGCATGTTGAGAGTTAAGGGCCGTTTCTTCAACTACAGCATCATCAACGTGCACTGCCCACACGAAGGGAGACCTGATGACGAGAAAAAACCGTTCTACGCACGCTGTCGGCGACATGAACGCGCAGGTAGGGGGGCGTCCATAAATGACGTAGCTTTTTTAAAGCGATTTTTAATACCCCCCTCCCCCCTCGTGGCATTTCGTCACAAATTCAGATACCCCTCTCTATAAATGACGTAGCTTTTTAAACACCCCCCAACCAAATTTTCATTTAAAAAAAACACGAACTAAGCGTACATATATACAGATGGGTAAATTACACTAGTTTACAAAATAAAACGAAAGTCGTGAACTTCTGTCAACGATCAAAATTTTTGAAGTACAATTTAGCTCTGATTTCGAAACCGTGTTTCTAAAAAATTTAAGTAGAGCAGTTTTTGAGTTTTGGCTGAATATCGAGTTTTATAACTTTAAAAAATGTGCAATTTACTAAAATTCAAATATCTTGCGTTTTGTTCAACAAATTACAAATCTTTTTTCACGGATTAAAAGCTGAATACAATACCATTCGATCATCTGAATGCAGGTTTTGCGTAAGATTGATGAATTTCAAGATACTGTCGAGTTTTAGGGACGATCTCCTTAAATTAAATTATTTAGCCAAATTTCCAAAAATATATGAAGAAATGTATTTTTGCCTTTCTCGTACACCAAGGTGTACCGAAAGGCTATATGTTCACTCCAAAAATGAAATCTTGATAGAACCCCCGGAGGACCAAGTCTTATATACCAATCGACTCAGCTCGACGAGTTGAGATGATGTCTGTGTGTGTGTATGTGTGTGTGTATGTATGTATGTGTGTGTGTGTGTGTGTGCGTGTGTATGTGTGTATGTGTACAAAAATGTCACCTCACTTTTGGATAGTAAATATCATCCGATTTCAACGCTTTATGTTTCAATCGACGCGGAATATTGTCCCATTGTTTCCTATTGAAAATGGTTCGAATCGGTCCAGCCGTTCCGGAGTTATGGCCATTTAGGTGTTCCGGACCGGTACCCCAGGAAGGGGCCAGATATGAAATTGCAACAAACCCATGCATGCGACCCATCAAACCACGGCATTTTCGATTATCTGATGAACGGTAAGCAGGAAAATAGTCGCAGACTATATCTGAACCGGTAGTGTTCCGGAACCGGTTCCGGGTGTCCCGCCGGAAGTGGTCAAATATAAAAGTGAAACAAACCGATGTATGCGACACATATAATCACCGCTTTTTCTGTAACCTGATGAGTGATAAACAGGAAAATAGTCTCTGACCATATCTGATCTGGTAGTGTTCCGGAACCGGTTCCGGGTATCCCGCCGGAAGTGGCCAAATATTAAAGTTGACCAAACACAAGTATGCGACACATCAAATCGCAGCTTTTTCTATAACCTGATGAACGGTAAATAGGAAAATAGTCGTGCACTATATCTGAACCGGTAGTGTTACGGAACCGGTTTCGGATCATATCTGAACCGGTAGCATCCCGAAACCAGTTCCTGATGTCCCGCCGGAAGTGGCCTAATTCATACATGCGACACATCAAATCGTAGCCCACATTAGAAACTACTGATAGTGTTCCGGAATCGGTTCGAGGTGTCTCGCTGAAAGTGGCCGGATGCAAAAAAAAAACAAAAATTCGCGACACATCAAATGGCATTTAAAGTATCCTGATGAACGGTTACAAAGAAAAAATATCTCAGATCATGCTTGGGAGAACTGGTAGTGTCCCGGAATCGGTTCCCGGTGTCCCTCCGGATGTGGTCAAATGTAAAAGGGAACCAAACTCCATGCATGCACTTCATCAAATCGCGGTTTTTTCGATAAACTGATGAACGGTTATTAAGAAAAATAGCTGAGTTTACGTAAGAGACCACCGCTAGTGTTCCACAACCAGGTTTCAGGTGTCCCGCCGGAATTGGTCAAATGTAAAAATGAACCATCTAAATTTTCCGGAACCGGTTAAGAGTGTCCCACTGGAAATGGACATATAAAAGTGAATCAAACCCATGCTTGCGGTACATCAAATCGCTTTTTTGTCAGTAACCTGATGCATGGATAATAAGAAAATAGGCACAGTCCATAGAAGTTACCTCCGGTAGTGTTTTTAATTCCGGGTAACATGATTAACAGTTTTCATAAACTCAGACCACATTTAAATATACCGTTAATGTTCCGGAATCATTTCCGGGGGTCTCGTAAGCAATACAAAATAGACTGAGACTACATAAGAGGCTACCGGTGGTGTTGCAGAAGCAGCGTTGGGTGCTTCAGCGGAATTACGACAGTGAACTAAATCAATGCAAGCGATAGATATGTGTAAGAGAACCAAAAACCTAAAAAAAAACTAAAGCGATTTCGTTAAATCGCACAATTTTTGATTCCTGAGACGTAAATTTACAGTAGTATGGGTCAACGTTGTATGGAAAAATTAAAATTTAAGCGCATCAGCCCCGAACATTATTTTAAATATTTATTTGCGTCTAAAATTACTGCGCAAAATTATGATGCGGCGAGCACTGTAATGTTGTTTATATTTGAATGTGATATAGCATTGGCAATTCAAATTACTACATTACAAATTTTACATGGATTTTGTAACCAATGATAATAAAATATAGCATAAAGTGTGCAGATTAAACTTTGTCAAAGTGATCTGTGAAAAAGTTAAATCCTGGCTAGTAATTGTCATCTTGGTATGAATCAGCCTCCAGTGAAGGTGGTCAAGCAGTCAACTAAAAGGTCTGATACTTTCGGCTCTGCCCATACGTTGAACATAACGTCGGAATAAGTGCCCCAATTCGATGATGACCTTGAATTTCTAAATAAAGTATTCTCATGATTCAGAAATTCGTAGGTGGTACAGTCCCAGATCGCCGTTATGAGCATTTCCTCCTTCTCGTCCGTTACCAAAGCACAGAGATTTGGGGCTGATCACTGACTCTAAGGCAAGATTGATTGCGTCGACGGAAAGATTATGAGTACATATTCGACGAGAAAGGCACTATCACCACTAGGTGGATTAATCTGGGTTTTTTTTCAATAAGATAAAAACAATCTAAAAATTATTGGTGAACGTTTATTTGACATATCATATGTAGGCGAGTTACAGTAAAAAAAAATAGCTCAATCGGAGCATTGATTACGAAGAATGAGATGTGTGAAGTGAGCGACGTTGCTTAAAAATAGAACAAAAATCGTTTTCAAATCATCAACCTTGTAGGGAAAGTCGAAAAAATTTCCGCTCCACTGTAATTTTTTTCCTTCACGTTTTCGATTGAAATTTGTATGGAATTTAGTATGGGAAAACGTGATTTTTTGCATTTTTTTCAAGTAATTGAATTATTTCGCCTAAAACGATCTAACTAATGAAGTTGAAGTATAGCCTAGGCTAGGATATGCCGAAAAACTTTGCCGAAGACCGCAAAGTGATTCGACACTTGTGAAAAAAAGTTATAACGTGCAGATTGCCCAGTGGTGCTTAACATTTAACATGTAAAGGAATAACATCAATAAACAAAACTTCAATTTTTAGCCTAAGTTACCAGGCGAATAACTATTTTCACAAGCATCGAATCACTTTTCGGTCTTCGGCAAAGATTTTAGGCTATACTTAAACGTCATTAGTTACATGGTATTAGACAAAACAATTCAACTTATGAGTAAAATGTAAAAAAGTACGTTTTCCCATACTAGCTTCCATACAAATTTCAATCGCAATGCGGAATACGGGGACGCAACCAATCGCTCCCAAATTTTGCACAGTTGTTTTGGACGCTAATATAAATTGAAAAAGATTTGTTCCGTGTTGATACGATCAAATTTAAAGTTTCTCCAAACAACGTTGACCCACTCTAGTACATATGTACGTTGAGTTAATTGAATTTTTTTTTATGTCTTTATTTATGAGATTTTCAGCCCGAGGCTGGTTCATCTCAGTTATTTGAAATTCATAATTGACCACACGGATTGGTATTACCGAAAATTTGCACTTTGAGTGAGACGAACTAAGCTCTGATTTCAATTTTAACTTGTTTATAGAATATTATGAAAAAACAACAATAGCAAGAAAACATTGCCAACTGTCAGGTTCAGATCGCCAACATCAAGATCATAGGTGCAACCAGTGGAGATTATCACCAAAGCTAATGACTGAATAAACTACCCAACCCCCTTGATGCTGAAGAACAGGAAATTGATGCTCTCAATACCATATTAACCTAAAAGCTCTTCCGAATATATTAGTTTGCTCACTAAGAAATCTATTAAGAACATCAAAGTGGTTTCATTTGAATAAAATTGACCACCACATTCGAAGGACCCTGCAAGAGTTTCTTCAAAAATTCTTACAGATGTTCATTCAGGGATTCCTTCGGAGATCACTCAATAATTTCTTCCGGAGTTCCTTCTTAGATTCCTCCAAAAGTTCTTTCTGAGATTTCTCCAGGAATTTTTTTCTAAGGTTTTTCTAAAAGTTTTTCCATGTTTTTTTCAGGAGTTCTTCCTCCAACAGTTTCTTTGGACATCTTTTCAGGGATTTCAACCGGAATTTATTTTAAGATTCCATTAGTACTTCTTTCTGTGTTTCCCAAAGAAGTTCCTTTCGGGATTCCTCCAGGAGTTCCTTCTTGGTTTTCATCAGGAATTCAATCAGATATTTATTCCAAGATCTCACAGGAAGCCCCTTTGGCATTCTTCCAAACCCCTCTCAGGAGTTGCTTCTGGGATACCTCCAGGAGTTCTTTTTCGGATTCTTTCAGGAATTCCTTCCTGGAATCTTCTGGGATTCCTCGAGGACTTCCTTCTAGGATTTATCCAGGATTTCTTTTTTCCGGGACTTCTCCAGTAACTTTTTCGGGCACCCGTCCTTTCACTCCATCCATGGATTCCTCCAGGATCTCTTAGAACTATGCGAGAAATCCCTTTACAGATTTCGCCAGGATTTTCTATCATAGATTTCACCAGGATTTATATCCAGATAATCTTCCGGGATTTCCCAAAAGTTATTTTCGGGATTCCTTCAGAAATTCCTCACGGAATTCTTTCAAATGTTTCTTCCGTGTTTTATTTAGAAATAAGACCAGGAATTCCTTCTGAGAATCTACAAATACCTCCTTCTGAGATTCTTCCAGAAGTTTATTCCAGATTTCTCCGAAAGCGTAATCTCGAATGCTCCAGGTACTCCTCACGGAACTTCTTTTGAAATTTCTCTATGTTATCCTTTCAAGATTCCTCCAGGAGTTCCTTCTGAAATTCTTCTGGAAGTTCCTTCAGGGATTTATTCTGAGATTCCTCCAGATCCTTTTAGAATGTTTTCATAAGTTTTTTTTTGGATTCCCAATAGGCAGTGCTTCCCAAACTGTGCGCCGTGAACGTATCGCTGGTGCGCCGCAAAGTTTTGAGCCTAAACAATATAATTCAATATCGGAACGTCTTTTTTTATTTGATGGATCTTCGAAGTGTTGCTGCACGGCATTTTTCCAAAAAAATTACCAACCTTCGAATATTCTTGGAGTTCTGGTGTCCTATTAAAACATTTTGATTTTATCAAATTTTAAAATTCACGGAGTTTTGAGAAATTCTTGGTTAAGATTCAAAAATAGATGATTGGACTTCCTATACTCCAGTTCAGTTTTCGATTCTACCAACAGCTTGTAACTGAAAGTAAATATTACAAAAACCCCTATTACAGTTCTCTCCACAATAATTTCCGTCAATCTCCCGGTCTTTATGTTGTATTCTGCTTTTCGGGACGACATTTTTTTTACTTACGTTACTATCACAGAATACTTCTGCAAATTTTCGGTTATGTGAAAGTAGATACATCTCAAAAATATTTTTATTGGAACTATATACTCCAAATACCTTGTTCTTAATGGAAAATTATGAAAAAGTAAGTAACTTTTGACCGACATTCAAACATTTTTATAAAGTTTTTGCACCAAAGGATTTCCTTTTTCAATTGTTGGACGAAATAGTCATCCAAAACTAATGTGAAAGATAGACCTTCAAGCTTTTCTCAAGACATCAATGATCAAACGTATAGAAAAGAACGATCCACTAGGCTAGGCTGATCCTGAACTTTATGTTTTTGTACTTAAGTTTGCTGAAATTCACCACACTACTTTCTTAACAAACCGTTTTTGTAAATTTTATAATTCCAACAAAAATCTAAGGTTTTTTTTTTTAAATTCTATGAAATCATTTACATGTTCCCGGAATTATTAAAGTATTGCAACAGTTTTACTATTTTTTTTTGTTAAATTATAAGGCATCAGCAGCTTGCTTTGTCTGCAGAAATTTTTGATATATCAATATATTGGTTTACCTTGTTCAATAAATAAATATTACATTTGAAATCTAACAAATATTTATGAAATTTCAAAGCAATTTTTTATTGAAAACACATTTGGATCCAAGAAATTCAGTTTTAATTGAATTTTGAGGAAACATGGTACTAAAAGTTCTTCACAATTTTGCATTTAAATGTTTGAACTGAAAATTGTTTGAAAATAATGAAGAGTGTTAAAAGATGTAGGTGCGCCGCGAAATTTTTGAAAATTTCAAAAAGGCACCGCGATAGCAAAAAGTTTGGGAACCTCTGCCAATAGGAATTCCTGTGGAAATGTTATCTTTCTCCTGTTGGGGAATCCTTTAAAGAACAACATGAGAAATTCCTTATAAAGCTGCTAGAGAATCTCCTTAAGAAATTGTTGGAGGAATTCTTCGAGGAAGTTCTGTAGAAACTATATAAAGAACTCCTGGAATAATGTCGTAATGTCAAAAACTTAGACTATTGGTCGTGAATAGCATTTGAGCGAAATTTATTTTTGTCTGCAAATACAATACATTATTCTTTAAGCAGGATTTCAAAACCACTTTCACCGATTCAGTTGTTGTGTCTGATAGCTGCATGTCTTATGAAATAAAGCTGGTATTTATATCCATTATTTGTTATTTACATTAATGTGAATGAAAAAAAAAACATGCAATATATAAAGACTGGACTCGAAAAAAATGAGACACTCAAAATAATGTATAACTTTTGATTGCGTTTATAAACATAGCTGTTTTTTTAACCAGGAATAGCATGTCAGGTGTAGTAATTGCCCTAAAAATTTCATCAAAACTAGTTCAGTATTGGCGCAAATATTGTCGATACAATAAAGTGTGATTTTGGAAAACTTGGGCTTCCATTTTAAAAGTTGTTTGCGCTATAACTTGGTTGTTAGCTCACCAAAACGTCTGAAAATTAGACTGTAAGTTCTTCAAGTAAGTCATAATAAGTGGTAAAAATTTCATTATAATCGGTTCAGTACTTTTTTTTCAACAATTCAAAAAAAAACGGGGTTTTCAAATTTTGGGCACTTTTCAACATTTTAAAATCAGTGTGCATTATTTTGACTGTAGTATAGGCAACACTGTCCCAATTTTTTTTTAAACTTTGACAGTGTAAAATCGTTGTGTTGATCTGTTCTCAGTGAAAATTTCAGCCGTTTTGATTGAACATTTTAAAAGTCAGAGCAGTTTGAATGTCACTATACATAAAACCACACCTGCTTATTGTGACATAGTGCTACATATATGGCTATAACTTTTTAAAGGTCAAATCAAATTAAATGAAATTTTGACACAATACATCTTACAAACATACTTTTTGTACAGAAAAAAAATCATTGAAATCTTCCCGTAACGTGGGTAGATCACCTTAGAACGGTGCGTTACGGTGTAAGATCTACCACATTGCATCAAATTTTAATCTTGCTATTTTACTGCCTAAAGTGGTAGCATACCAGATTAAAATTTGATGTATTTTTGTAATGGTTATGTTTTTATTTATGTTTTGTTTTTAACTGCTAATAAGCCTTTTTTTCAGGAGCATTCAGGTTATTTTATTGTACAATAATACCATGTTTTGAAAATAGTAACTGTAACGAGCGTATCACTTATGCCTTATTCAGTATATATTACTTAATCCTTTATTCTCTTTTCAGTGAAGAATCTTCCTGGCGCACTAATCAATATTTTTTAGCAAATCACCGTATACATCACCATATTAATACATGCGAACATGTTTAAATATCTATATCGTTATCTGGAAGCGTTTGGTACGGGAGGTCCACGCTTCCATCTTTCCCCTCGATTTCAAGGTGTAGGATGTTTTCAAATATTTACTATTTTGAAATCTTTCTATCCCTTGAAATCTTCTCTGCGGTACATGCTGCGCAGTTGGCCTGGCCGTTAGACAAGAAAAATGATAGACTTGAAAAGTCTTCATTTTCCAGGATGCATTCAAGTAATGGCTGCGTTAGTGTGAGATTAGATTAGATTAGATTAGAAAAAAATCATTGAAATCGGTTCAGTATTTTTGGCTCTACAGTTTTAGGCAAAAAATGTGATATTTTTGTTTGGCCTAAGATTCTCAAATGGTAAGTCTCTTGTTTCGACGATATTTCCGCCAACACTTCACAAATTTTGATGAAATTTTTATAGTATTAGCTACACATAATGTACTATTCCTGGTCCAGTCTTTATATACATATTTTTTTTTTATTTACTGAAGGTGGCGCCAGCATTACGATGAACACCTCAATGGCGACGTTGCAAGCACCGTGGTAACACATCTAGGAATACGTGAGCAGGACAAAAGATTTCCAGCCCCTAACGTCCAAGAGATTGAAGGGGGAGGTTAGCTGATTGAAAAACAACAAAGCCGCTGGAGCAGATCAACTACCAAGCGAGTTGCTAAAATACGGTGGAGAAGCACTGGCGAGAGCACTACACTGGGTCGTAACTAAGTTTTGGGAGGAGAAAGTATTACCGGAGGATTGGGTTGAAGGTATCAAGGGCGACAAATTGGATTGCGGGAACTATCGTGTGATCACACTACTGATCGCTGCCTATAAGGTACTCGCTCAAATTTTATGCCACCATTTATCACCGATTGCAAGAGAGTTCGTGGAGCAACATCAGGCTGGATTCATGAGTGAACGTGCTACAACGGACCAGATGTTCACCATCCGCCAGGTGTTGCAGAAATGCCGTGAATACAACATGCCCACACATTACTTGTTCATAGATTTCAAATTGGCGTATGATACAATCGATCTAGAACAGCTATGGTAGATTATGTACGATTACGGAGTCCCGGATAAACTGATACGATTTATCAAGGCGACGATGGATCGAGTGATGTGCGTAGTTCGAGTATCAGGGACACTCTCGAGTTCCTTCGAATTTCGCAGAGGGTTACGGCAAGGTCTTTCGTGCTTGCTGTTCAACATTGCGTTAGAGAGTGTAATAAGGAGAGCGGGGATAAACACGAGTGGGACGATTTTCACAAAGTTCGTTCAGCTACTAGTTCACGCTGATGATATTGATATTATAGCTCGTAAATTTGAGACGATGGCGGAAACGTACATCCGACTAAAGAGTGAAGCCAGGCGAATCGGATTAGTCATTAATGTGTCGAAGACAAAGTACATGATGGCAAAAGGCTCCAGAGAGAAACCACCGCGCCCGCCACTCCGAATTTCTATCGACGGTGATGAAATCGAGACGGTTGAAGAATTCGTGTACTTGGGCTCACTGGTGACTGCCGACAACGACACCAGCAGAGAAATTCAGAGGCGCATTGTGGCAGGAAATCGTGCTTACTTTGGACTCTGCAGAACTCTACGATTTAATAAAGTTCGCCGTAACACGAAGTTAACTATCTACAAAACGCTGATTAGATCGGTCGTCCTCTATGGGCACGAAACATGGACCCTACGTGCAGAGGACCAGCGCGCCCTTGGAGTTTTCGAACGGAAAGTGTTGCGTACCATCTACGGCGGAGTGCAGATGGAAGACGAGACTTGGAGAGGGCGAATGAACCACGACCACGAGCTGCATCAGCTGCTGAGAGAACCAACCATCGTCCAGACCAGGGTACCCACAAGCGGCAATATAGGCTTACTACTCATCTATTGCGAGTGTTTTAGTAACGACTGGCAACGCGACCTGGGCATTGATCGAATAATACTTGGAAATCGGTATGTGCTGCCGATGGGGATGGCCCGCGAAATCGCATTGTGTTGTTTGGGAAGGCCCGCTCAATGCATGTTAGGTAGGCATAGTTTGTTCGAGTTTGACGCACCTACAC
Organism: Aedes albopictus; assembly: GCF_035046485.1. NCBI lineage: Eukaryota > Metazoa > Arthropoda > Insecta > Diptera > Culicidae > Aedes > Aedes albopictus. The sequence goes on along the minus strand of NC_085137.1, from coordinate 90,608,576 downwards.
CCTCCATCGTCCAGACCGCAAAAATCGGGAGGCTACGGTAGGCTGGTCACGTCATCAGAATGTCGGATAACAACCCGATTAAAATAGTTCTCAGAGTCATCCGATCGGTACAGATCGAGCGAGCAAAGGATGAGCCATGAGCTCGCTGCACTTTACGATGAACTCAACATCCTGAAAGTGGCCAAAGCTGGACGGATACGGTGGACAGGGTTTGTTTCAAAAATGCCGGACAACAACCCTGAAAAGCTGGTATTTGCTAATAATTGGGTTGATACAAGAAGGCGTGGAGCGCAGAGAGTACGATGGGCGAATCTGGGAGGCGTTAGGCGTGACTGCCGTTGGAGAACTGCAGCTGCAAATAGAATATTATGGCGGCAAATTTCTGATTCAGTGTTATCACCAAATTCACTGGAATGCATTTGAAATTTTGAACTAAATAAATGTAATGAATAGGTAAGGTACCCCGGGGCAAGTGAGAATTTGGGGCAAGTGAGACCTACAGCTATTACTTTTTTATTTTTTATTTTTAAGGCAAACATTCTTCATAGAAAACATAGGTATCACACCAACGGATACGGTACCCCGGGGCAAGTGAGAATTCGGGGCAAGTGAGACCTAAAGCTATATTTTTTTATTTTTTAGTTTTAAGGCAAACATTCTTCATAGAAAACATAGGTATCACACCAACGAATACTTTGAATACAAAAATTGCTATTGTTCTCACCATAAAGAGACCATATATGTTATTGTTGATCATATGCAATTTTCAATTCACTAAGTGAGATTAGCGTACTCTACTACATTCGTCGTTTAAAAATAAAATAACAAATAAAGTAAAACTTTTTCGGTTTCAGGATAATTTTTGGAGTGCTTGCAAATTATTTAAGGCGAAAAAGCTGTAATTTATTTTCAGTTATTACCTTTAGTTAACTGCTCTCACTTGCCCCAGTGCATTTCAGCATCTGGGGCAAGTGAGACCTATGAGAGTAAACAAACACAACTTCATAGTTTGATCTCGCTTTCTTCAGCCTAAGTCGAAATTTACACAAAAGTGAAGTAAAAATCGGCGTCTTAAGTAAACAATCGTTAAATTACACTTAATTACTTCTATTCTGATAATGAAGCTATTATTTAAAATGGAAAGTCTTGGGTAGAACCGAAATCATGTATTTTTCATATTTTTCAAATTCTATTATATTTTTTCGTTTTTTGCTGCATAATAAGTTATTCTGAATATTAAGGAACCGGTCATAGAGTATGAAAAAAAATTTTAAACGACTTATTCAAAGTTCACGATTTAAAAATCTTTATTTAATGATTAAAAATTATGTTAGGGTAAACATACCATCTGTAAATCTTGAAAAATCTTTTGGCGAGTTTCATCAACTACGTAATATGAAATGCAAGTTTGGAAATCTTTCGGCATTAAACCTTAGGGCGCTATTTGTATAAATAAAATCAATTTGTTTTGCACGAGCTGCTAGAGTTTAATATTTTTTTCTCAGTGTTTCGTTATTATATGTGTTACGTAATTTATGCACGATACCACAAAACTTTTCCAACATAAATCGCTAAACATAGTTTTTCGCATAATATATCTATAATTTATGCTACATTACATATATGCAGCAACTTTATTAAGCAATTTGTACAAAAATTCCGAATAGGTCCCACTTGCCCCGTGATACGGTGTAAATGAAGATCTGCTTCACTTTTCATCATATGCACGTTACACCCGGACGGCGCCCACTTCCACCAACATAGGCTACCGCACCGCCCCTTACACCCAGGCGGCGCTCCTCGTCCATCAACATAAACAACCCGCACCGATCGTACAACCCAGGCGGTGCCACACATTCATCATCATAGGCATGCACCGCTTAGCAACAACCAACAGGTTGGATTTTGGCTGATCGACCGGCAGTGACACCGATCGATACGCAATCGTCAACGCAGCAGAATCGAAACGGAGACAACGTGACCGACGACGCACCAACGGACCGGATGGCAAACGCTGACGCTAGGTATACGAAGTGATAAAAAGGCTAGGGCACAGTGAAATGACTTTAGTTTTAAGTGTGAATTGTAGAATCTAGGTTTAGTGTTTTTGAATAAATGTTTTTTTTATAAGTCTCGGCGAAGTCTCGCAAAGCTGGCGCAGTCTGGAAAAAAAGTGGAAGTAGTGTCGCGAAAAGTGATTCGTAGTGCATCAAACCCAACCGAGTTAAGTTCATAGTGAACAGCTGGTGCCCCGGGAAACCATCGGAGAAAGAAAACCACCGAGTTGCGAGCATCAGGAACGAAGAAGGACCCACTTGACGAACCAACCCCCAGGATTCTACAGGATACCTTAAACTCCAGGAGGATGCAGAATATCGTACTGTAAGTAGAAAACTTTTTTCTCCACTCAAGTGAATAAAAATGAACAAAAAGTGAACAAAAGTGACCCTCGGAATAGGGTAAAATAATAAAAAAAAACACACACACACAAACAGACAAAGTTTTTACATTTGTCTAAATACTAAAGTCGTCAATATTCGCCACACCTAAAGTTTTAAAAAGAGAGGATATCTTTTAAAACCTCTTAGGAAAAGCAATATTTTAACGTCTGAAATTAATTACAAAAAAAAGTTAAATTAAAAAATGAACCCGGACGTCAAGTCAAGCGGTGAAGTCTCAGGTGAAATCACCAAGGAGCAACTAATATACCAGGTTAAGAAATTAACCGAAAATCAAAATTCATTGATCGACACGATCAATTCTCTAAATAGTAGACGGTCGGAAACTTTCAGCATTCCTGACCAAATCAAAATTATTCCGACCTTTTCTGGAAACAGGAAAGAAACCCTCGCATGGGTTGAGGATGTCGACCAAACCTTGGAAGACCTATTAGAATACGAGGATGATTTCCCTAAATGGAAACAAATCATCCGCGTCATAAAATCAAAAATAACCGGGGACGCCAGAGAAGTTTTGATAGCTTCCGGCAACCCAAAAGAGTGGGAGGACATTAAAGAAATATTACTGAACTCATTTGGCGACAAAAGAGATATAACTTCACACATACAAAGTCTATTTTACATCCGCCAAGGCAAATTAACACTACACGAATATTATCATAAACTAAAATCAATCGATACCGCGATTAAAACATCCGCCGCTCAGATGACGGATTACAAATCATCCATTGAGGCTGTTAACAAATTGATCAGTCTCATGACTTTAACGCGTTATATAGACGGCTTGAACGGGGAACAACTCTCTATGTACGTGAGAAGTTACAGGCCTAAAACACTAGAAGAAGCGCAAGACATTTCAATACAGCATTCCAACGCCGCTTTTAGGCAAAGAATGGATAAAGGCCCTTCAGCTGGCAAATATCCAGAAATTAAAAACAACCAGATGGAGAAAACCAAGTTCAATCCTCCATATACCAACAAACCTAGCGGCTCAGGCAAATTCAGAAATTCAAAACCAAACGCGGACGACGACGTCTCAATGCGTACCGCTAAGTCTAGAACGGAGGTAAATAACCACAACGACGACCCTGAAACAGAATGCCGTTGCACTAAGGCGAACGAACGGGAACATGACACCCGCGGGCAGCTGAATGATGCAATACTAGATTCGGACGACGACGACGTTCTCGTCGATGATGAACTAAATTTTCTGGTGGGCGCGGCAGAGGCAATAAAAAGGTAAAAGATAATAATTTTATTCCGTACGTTTCGATAAATACAACGAAAGGGGAAATGAAGTTTTTAATCGACACTGGAGCGAATAAAAACTATATCTCTCCGGAACATGTTAATATCCAAAATTGCAAAACGGAAACAGGGATTAAGGTTACAAACATCAGTGGCACCCATACAATATCTAAATCAGCTTCTTTCGACCCATTCCAAATCAATAAAAAGTTAAAGTTCTACATTTTCAAATTCCACAAGTTTTTGATGGGCTAATTGGTTACGAGTCCCTAAGAGACTTGAACGCCAAAATTGATATCAGCAAAAATTCATTGAAAATCGGCAAGAAAACATTTCATATGCTAAAAAAATTTCCGGAGAACCATAAAATCAATCTAACAGAGCAAGGATTTCAAATGGTGAAAATCAGAACACAGCTAAACGGCGATTTTTGCATAAGTGAAGAAAAACCATATGATCGTTTTACAATGTTACCAGGCCTATATAGAAGTTCAAACAACACAGCTTTCATAGCAGTGCATAACCACGCGAATGCACCGATAGAAATTAATTCCAACGAGATTGAAATTGGAAACGATTCATACAACAGAGTTGATGCGCTTAGTCAGCGAAAACAAAATGTGGAAGATGACCCGTTCGACTTGGCCGAATTACCGAACCACGTCGACCTCACAAATTATGCATTTCGAGATGAACACATGAACGAGGAAGAAAAAAGTGCCCTCAAGAAAGTGATCAAAGAACACAAGGAAGTTTTATATGTGGAAACGGACAAACTTACGTTCACACATAAAATCAAACATAACATTCGAACTGTTGACAACATTCCGATTCATTGCAAGTCATACAAATACCCTTATGTGTATGAAAGAGAAGTACAAGAACAAATTCGGAAAATGCTAGCAGATGGAATTGTAAAGGAGTCGATTTCGCCCTACACTTCACCTGTGTGGGTAGTTCCGAAGAAATCGGACGCATCAGGAAAGAAAAAATTTCGTTTAGTTATCGATTACCGAAAGCTAAGTGAGAAAACAATTAACGACAAATATCCTATCCCGGAAATCACGGATATTTTAGACAAATTGGGAAAAGCCAAATATTTTTCAACCATTGATTTAGTCTCTGGGTTCCACCAGATTCAATTGGAGGAAAACGATATGGAAAAAACGGCGTTTTCAGTAAACGGTGGCAAATATGAATTCACGCGTATGCCATTCGGTTTAAAAAATGCACCGGCTACTTTTCAAAGAGTCATGGATTGCATTCTAAGAGATTTGATTGGGGTGTGTTGCTTCGTCTACATGGACGATATTATAATTTATTCCAGCTCACTTCAGGAACACGCGTACAACTTAGCTCAGGTTCTCAAAAGACTTCGAGATGCTAGGTTGAAAATACAACTTGACAAATGTGAGTTTTTTAGAAAGGAAACTCAGTTCTTAGGACATACGGTTTCGGAAGAAGGGGTTCGACCAAACAATGACAAAATTAAAATCATTCAACAATGGCCAACACCTCGTTCGGAAAAAGAAATTCGTCAATTTTTAGGACTTTTGGGTTACTATAGGCGCTTTATAAAAGATTTCGCCAAAATAGTGAAACCATTGACAAAACTTTTAAGACAAGATTGTGATTTCGAAATTACACCTGAAACCGAAGCATGCTTTCAAAAATGCAAGCAACTTTTGACTCTCGATCCAGTGTTGATATACCCTGATTTCACCAAAGAGTTCATCTTGACAACCGACGCAAGCGATTTTGCTATCGGCGCAGTATTATCCCAAGGCCCTGTAGGCAAAGATAGGCCAATTGCTTACGCTTCGCGGACATTGAGTAAAACAGAGGAAAGGTACTCAGCGACAGAGAAAGAATTTCTTGCGATTGTTTGGGCGGTGAATCATTTCAGACCGTACCTCTACGGAAGAAAATTCAAGATGTTTACAGATCATCAACCATTGACTTTTTCCTTTACCAACGCTAATCACCGTATCATCAGGGGTAAACTGAAACTTGAAGAATTTGATTACGAATTAATTTATAAACCCGGAAAGCAAAACGTAGTTGCCGACGCTTTATCTCGAGTAAGAGAACTAGATGCTAACGCAAATTCTCAATCATCACTTGACGTTGAACCCTCCGAACATGAAGATGATGCATCAGACGACGAAAGCGATGGTATGACAGTACACTTAGCAGATACAAGCGACGACTATTTTATCCCTTGTACCGAAAAGCCGATAAATACTTTTAGAACTCAGATTATTTTCAAGATCGGGAACATTGATCTAACAGCATACGAACAAATATTTCCAAAATATCACCGGCATACAATAACTAAAAATCTTTACACCGAGGAAGAAATCGTCGAATATCTCAAACGTACTCTAAACCCAAGAGGCGTAAATTGCCTTAGAGTCCCCATATCGCTTATCCAACTGGTACAAGAAGTATACAAGAAACACTTCTCTTCTAATCGATCCTATAAAGTTTTCATTTCAGAAATCCTTCTAGATGATGTACGCGTAGACGAGGAACAGGACGAAATTGTTAGAAACACGCATAACTACGGACACAGAGGGATCAAAGAAAACAAAAATCAAATAATACAAAAACATTATTTTCCCCAACTCGAACGAAAAATCAAAATTTTCATTGACTCCTGCGATATTTGCAAAAAAGCCAAATATAACAGGAAGCCACCAAATTTGATAAGAAAAAGCACTTTTGGAAACAAACCGTTCGATCGAGTTCATATTGATATTTTCTTCTTAAAAGGTTCAAAGTGGCTTACCATAATTGACTCGTTCTCGAAGTTTGCAAACGCAATCTTTTTGGAAAGTAGAACGATAGTCGACATCAAAAAAGCGATAACCGAACACATTAGACAATTCGGAAGACCGCAAACTATTGTGAGTGACCAAGAACCTGCTTTCAGATCGATAGACTTCATCGGTTTTCTCAACGACTTAGGAATCGAAATACATTTCGCGAGTAGTTCAAATTCAAACGGTATCGTGGAACGATTCCATTCCACACTTATCGAAATTTTTCGGACAAATAATGCAAAATTTAATGATTTACCAATCTCGGATCAAGTTAACGTCGCGGTAGACATTTACAACAACAGTTTTCACTCCGCTATTAAAAACCAACCGCGAAATGTAGTATTCAATAATTCGGGATGTACAAACGTAGAGGAAATCGCGGAAAAATCGAAAAATCTTCAATCCGCAGTAAAAGTCGAACTAAACAAAAGAAAAAGTAAATACGAGAAACAAAACGAAGATAACGAAAAACCCATAGAATTCAAAACCGGCGACACTAAGTACATAAAAATTTCACAACGTTTAACTAAAGATAAAAACCCATATAAATTAACATCAGTTAAACAAAACAACGAACTGACATTCAAAGATGTCAATGATATAAAAATCCACAAAAACCGCGTAAAAAAATAAAACAAAACGCTAAACATTAATAATAATAATAATAATGCCATATAAATCAAATCATCTTTCTTACAGATTAATCATCATCAAAACAGTAATCGCCACCAACTACAAAGAAATACCAAACAGCAATGGATTGGTAGCATTTAAATTACAAACAGTAAAAGTCCAAATCGGATACGAACGGACACTGCACACGATTAATCTCACATCCTTGGAAGCCCATCTACAAAACATAGAGAATATTATCACATCATTTAGGACGATAGAACACCTAGAACAAACACTTTGGGATAAAATCAAAATTGCTAAAGATAAACTTTATAGCCTTATACCACACCGAACAAAAAGAGGTCTAGTAGACGCATTAGGCACAGCAATAAAATTCATCGCGGGTAACCCAGATAATAATGACCTTGAGATCTTGCACCGTAGCTTAGGAATACTAAAAACGCAGGGAAATAAGCTTGTAACCAACCAACTGAAACAAATCCGTATCAACGAACTTTTCGCCAACAAACTTAATAACATTTCGAATTCATTAAATATGATCAGCTCAAGGATTTCTAAACAGTATAACACGGTAGAAGATTCGAAAGCGGATTTAGAATTCATCAACCTCATTTGGAACGTTGATAAAATAATTCACATACTAGAAGATATCGAAGAACAGATCGAATTTGCAAGATTGGGCCTTATCAACAAAAACATTCTCTCTTTAGAAGAAAAGCAGTTTTTATTTGATAAACTTAGGAGGCAAAACTTGAATCTTTATTATTTGGATGAGCTATTTCAGTATACCTCAGCGAGCGTTGGCATCAGCAAAACCCAAGCAACACTACTAGTGAAAACCCCAATCCTGGACCCAAGAGCGTTCGATCTCCTAGAACTCCACACCCTGAGAGTTAACAATACGCGTATCGACACGTATATCAATTTGGTCGCAAAACACGGGAATACAGTCTACTATCAACAATCTAGATGCAACATCTGCGACAACAGCAACTTGATCGAGGACGATTGCATTTACAACATACTGACACAACAAACACCCACATGCAAAATGATGAAGACAAAGCAAACAACAACAGTCAAGGAAATCACTCAAGGAGTCATTTTAATCGACCCTACCGAAAACGTAGAAATAAAGGACTCCTGTGGAAACTCCAGAATGGTAAGAGAGGCTATAATAATTGAAACCACGAATTGTACCATCAAAATTCGTAACTTAACATTCAACGAAAAACCTGACGTAACTCACCAGAAAGAGTACCTCATCCCAATATACAGCAAACCTCTCCAAAACGGAAACTTATCAGAGATTGACACCGAAGATGATAGATTACAGTTTCAAAATCTCGAGGATCTTAACGAAGTTCAACTTTCTCTGGACAACTTCAAGCGACGGCTAACCATCGGAGGAGGATCACTCCTCGCATTAACCATTCTTTGTTTCTTTACATTATTTTTCTTCTACAAGAAAGCAACATCGAGAATAGAAGATAAAGCTTTGGGAACTTTACCGGAGCTTCGCACAGTGATACAAACAAAGGACATCCACGAGGACATCTGGCCAACCGAAAGCAAACCCGAGAAGGCGAACCAGAAATTCATCCCAATTCCAAGGATCGGCATGCCGAAAACTTCAACCGAGGACGCTTGAATCTAAGGGGGGAGACGTTACACCCGGACGGCGCCCACTTCCACCAACATAGGCTACCGCACCGCCCCTTACACCCAGGCGGCGCTCCTCGTCCATCAACATAAACAACCCGCACCGATCGTACAACCCAGGCGGTGCCACACATTCATCATCATAGGCATGCACCGCTTAGCAACAACCAACAGGTTGGATTTTGGCTGATCGACCGGCAGTGACACCGATCGATACGCAATCGTCAACGCAGCAGAATCGAAACGGAGACAACGTGACCGACGACGCACCAACGGACCGGATGGCAAACGCTGGCGCTAGGTATACGAAGTGATAAAAAGGCTAGGGCACAGTGAAATGACTTTAGTTTTAAGTGTGAATTGTAGAATCTAGGTTTAGTGTTTTTGAATAAATGTTTTTTTTATAAGTCTCGGCGAAGTCTCGCAAAGCTTGCATAATATACAGAATTTAAAAATTTTGAAACAGTTTCAATGCCCGTTAATGAGAAGAAATATACCAACAATGTCTTTCGGAACCATTGGAATTATAAGATTATTTATGTTTAGAATTTTTTGGCTTGACAAAACCAAACTAGCATTTTTTTAGGTCCCACTTGCCCCGGGGTACCTTACTTTGAATTCAAAAATTGTTATTGTTCTCACCATTTAGAGCCCATACATGTTATTGTTGTTCATATGTAATTTTCAATTCACTAAGTGAGAATAACGTACCCTACTACGTTTAAAAATAAAATAACAAATAAAGTAAAACTTTTTCAGTTTCAGTATAATATTTGGAGTGCTTGCAAATTATTTTAAGCGAAAAAGTTGTAATTTATTTTCATTTATTACCTTTTGTTAACTGCTCTCACTTGCCCCAGTGCATTTCAGCATCTGGGGCAAGTGAGACCTTTGAGAATAAACAAACACAACTTCATAGATTGATCTCGCTTTCTTCAGCCTCAGTCGAAATTCACATAAAAGTGAAGTAAAAACCGGCGCCTTAAGTAATCAATCGTTGAATTATACTTAGTTACTTCTATTCTGATGATGAAGCTATTGTTTTTTTCGAAATTATCTATTTTTCCATATTTCAGTTCAAGCAAATTCTATTATTTTTTCGTTTTTCGCTGCATAATGAGTTTTTCTGAATGTTAAGGAATCGGCCATAAAGTATCAGAAAATTGGAAAACGACTTATTCGGGTTTTACGATTTAAAAATCTTTATTTAATGATCGTAATATTATGTAAGGGAAAACATAACATCTGTAAATGTTAAAAAACCTTTTGGCGAGACTCATCAACTACGTAATATGAAAAGTAAGTTTGGAAATCTTTCGGCATTTAACCTTAGGGCGCTTTTTGTATAAATAAAATCAATTTGTTTTGCACGAGCTGCTAGAGTTAAATCATTTTTTTTCTCAGTGATTCGTTATTATATGTGTTACGTAATTTATACACGATACCACAAAACTTTTCCAACATAAATCGCTAAACATAGTTATTCGCATAACATATTTAAAATTTATGCTACCTTACATATGTATATGCAGCAACTATATTATGCCATTATTACAAAAAAATCGAATAGGTCCAACTTGCCCCTTGATACGGTGTAAATGAAGATCTGTTCCACTTTTCATAATATGCATAATATACAGAATTTAAAAAAATTGAAACAGTTTTAATGACCATTACTAAGAAGAAATATACCAACAATGTCTTTTAGAAGCATTGGAATTATAACATTATTTATGTTTAGAATTTTTTGGCTTGACAAAACCAAACTAG
>NC_085137.1:90562180-90597476 GCF_035046485.1 Aedes albopictus | reverse complement strand
CTGCTGGAAATTTTTCAAGAAATTCTCATTGGAATCTCTCCGGAGGGTTCCACCTGGAGTTCATACAGGTATTCCTCCATTAATTCCTTAAAAATGTAATTCGAGTAGACTTTTCCACAGATTCTTTCAGGAATTCATCCAGAGATCCTGGCACGAACTTTCCTAGAGATTTCTGCAGGACTTCCTTCGGAGATTCCTGCCTAAGATTCGTGCAGGAATCTACCCAATAGTCCCTTCATCGAGGCTGTACATACTGAACTAAATTTAACACTAGACTACGGACACACGGATCATGCACCAGTGGATGCGAAGAAGAAACTATTTTCGCGAAAAGTTTCATCGACCGGAGCGGGAATCGAACCCTCACCCCATAGCATGGTGCGATAACCCAAGTATCACACTTGTCACATAAGAGTCACGGCGGCGCAGGTTTTTCTTACGCAGAAGTCATTAAGACTTAATTCTAACAAATAAATACTAACTTGCTAGAAGTAAGTCAAAGTGACTTCTGCGTAACAAATACCTGCGCCGCCGCAACTCTTCCGTAACAAGTGTGTTACTTGGGAAGAAGCTTGGTAACCCTAACCGCACGGCTACGAGGCTCCACACGATTTTGTGCATTTTCTGTATGACTTCTGGAAATTAATAGAGGAGCCTCTGAAAATAGCTTTGAGGGAATTCCTCAAGAAGTTTTCGAAGGAATTCGTGGTGGAAGTTCCAAAATCATCCCTCATAAACAAAAACCTAAAGAAACTTCAAACCTGGTTTGAGGGTTTCTGGACCAATGATTTAATTCCTGAAAGATTTACTGTAAATATTTATGTAGTAATAAGTGGACATATTTCCAAAAGAATCTTTCAAAGAATATCCAAAGGAACACGTAGATCACTTCTGTAAAGAATCCTAGAAAAAACTTTCAAGAATTCGTGTACACATTCCTAGGAAACATTCCATGACAATTTTTCCGAATTCATTTCCATAATAATTTGGGGAGAATTCCCATGAAGCATCTTTGGAGAAAAGCAAGGACAAATTGCTGGGGAAATACCTAGAGGAGATGCTGAAAATACTGTAAAAACCTTTAAATAAATTCCTACAGGAATCGTTTAAAGTAACAATAGAAGAATCTCTTGAGGATTTTTTACAGGATTTCCTTGATGAATCGCTGAAAAAATTTAGGAGATTTTCGTGTGGGAATTTCAAAAGGAATCTCTGAAGTAATGCCTGAATGTAGGCTTCAAGAAATACACTCATTGCACAATTATGGGTCACACACAATTATTAGTCACTTTTCACTTTAATAGATAAATACTAATTAATTGCAAGCTTTTGTTAGCTATTATTATTTTTCGCTCATAAGTTGATTTGTTTTGTGTCACTATACGTATCGCACACGGGCTTATACATCAAAACATACATATTATCAATATTTTTTTGTTCGGCGCAAAACCAGCTGTCAAAGTAACGCTTCGATTGTGAATATCGGAAAGTGTGTGCGCTGCTTTCGTAAGCTCTGTAAAAGCGAGATTAAGTGATTTTAAAGTGCGAAATGGTATCGTCACCAGAACAAAGGTATAATTTACATTCTAAATGTAGAAATTCATGTGACTGTAGCTAATTAAAGCTTATTTCAGGCAAAATTTACGTGACTCATTATTGTGCCAAGGAACACCGAAAATCGCACAATTATGGGTCACTTTTTGTGCAGCATAATATTGACAGTTCTGCGTACATGGGCATTGCATACTTTTAGGCGTTTATCGGTGGTTGTGTTGGAAAATTTGTCCCAAATTTGAAAAATTGATTTCAAATCGTGAAAACACGCTTCGTTAAGAGGTTTGAGACCAGTTTAGGATTCTACTATAGTTGATCTATCGAGAATAAGTGATCATTCATTAAAAAAATAGACAAAACATAATTTTTGAGCCGATTTCTCTTGAGTGACCCATAATAGGCAACAAATTGACCCATAATTGTTACACAGCCAATTTTGACCCATTATTGTGGTTTTCATTATTCACCAACATTTTAGTAATTTTCACCGCCTAAAGTGAATTTTACAAGCAGATTTTTATTTAAAACAATAAAAAGGGGTTTCAATGAAGAGAATATAAAATAAAAATAATGAAAGTGTTATTTTTGTATGAAAAACGATTCATATTATGAAATGGTTGTTCCTTGAGTGACCCATAATTGTGCAATGAGTGTATCTCTACGAATTTCTTAAAGATTGTCTGAATAGAAGAATAAGCCCTCGGAGAAATTTCTCAAAGAATCCCTTGTATTCATCGAAAATTTATTAAATAAAGTGTCGGAATGTTCACAGAGTATATATTTTCGAAGGAATTCTGAGAAAGAATTCTATCAAAAATTCTTCTTGAAATTCCTCTTAGTATTCCTGAAAAATGCATTCCTTTCCATGCGATAGGATTCTTTCGGAAATTTCCCAGAGAATTCACCTAGGTACTTCTTCAGAAGTTTCGCAAGAAATTTATCATAATACTAAGGCCGTTACAAATATTTCTTTCACTTTTTGTCCCATTACTCTTTGGCTGGTCGAGGACGGGGATAAAAATAATAAAGCAATTAATCTGGTAAATATTTTCGGAATTATGCATGTGGGAGAGTAATTTTTGAACAAATCTCTGGTTGACTTCTTGACGGCATGCCAAGAACAAATTCCTGAAGGAATTTCTGGGAAATTCCCTGGGTAAACCACTGAAAGAATGGCTAAAGCATTTTTGAAAGAATTTCTATTAAAAATCCCAGTTCAAAAGAAGAAGCAATTCCTGAAAGATTTTTCAAACGATTCCCTAGAAGAGTTTCTTAAGTTTTGCTGGTGGAGTTTGAAAAGGAAGCCATGGAAATCAACCTGAGGAATGTTTGAAGGAATTCATGAGGGAATATCTTAAAAAATCCCTGGAAGATGAAAACAAAAATTGCCAGAGGAGGTTCTTTAAGAAACCTTGATAGATTTTATGGCCGAATAGTTGAAGTAATTTCTGATGGAATCCGTACAATAATTTTGGAAGAATCCAATAGAATATTTACTTGGACTTGAAATCCTTGGACAAATATACAGAGGAATCTCTTAGTGAATTTTTGGAGGTATCTCCAAAGAAATTTTCAAAAGAGTCTTTGAAAGAATTTCTGTAGAAATATCTGAAAAAATTTGTTCAAAGAAGTATGTGGAAGATTTGATACAGAATCCTTGGATAAATTTCTGGAGGATCCTTCGATTTTCTCAAAGAATCGCTGAAAAAAAATTCCGAAAAAACTGTGGATGACTTTTTGGAAGATTTCTCGTACGGATTCCTGATCAAATCTATGAAAAGTTTTCAAGAAAACTCGTGGAAGCTTTTCTAGGTAGTTTTTGGAAAAAAAAACTGAAGAATCCTCTAACGAAAACTCCGAAAACAAATTCTAGGTGAAAATCATGAAACGATCTGTTAATGGAAGTCTGTCAAAGACTTTCGGGAAGGAATTACAGGAGGATTGAAGGCATCCATGGAGCAATGTTGGAAGGAATCCTAGGAAAGTTATATAAAAAAGTTCCTTAACTAGTTTCTGGAGTAATTCTTGGGAAAAAATCTGGATAAAACTCTAAAGGAAACTTATAATTTTTGAAGGAAAATTCCTGAATTCCTGAAGAATTTTTTAAGAAAAATCTCTGAAGGCATTCATGGCAGAATTTCTTCACAAATCGTTGGGAGATTTTCTGAAGGAATCGCTGGAGGAATTTCTGAAGAAATTCCTGGAGGATTTATGGATAAACTTCTGGAGATAACTACTTGCAAAGCAAAGCAAGCAAAGCAAGCAAAGCAAGCAAAGCAAGCAAAGCAAGCAAAGCAAGCAAAGCAAGCAAAGCAAGCAAAGCAAGCAAAGCAAGCAAAGCAAGCAAAGCAAGCAAAGCAAGCAAAGCAAGCAAAGCAAGCAAAGCAAGCAAAGCAAGCAAAGCAAGCAAAGCAAGCAAAGCAAGCAAAGCAAGCAAAGCAAGCAAAGCAAGCAAAGCAAGCAAAGCAAGCAAAGCAAGCAAAGCAAGCAAAGCAAGCAAAGCAAGCAAAGCAAGCAAAGCAAGCAAAGCAAGCAAAGCAAGCAAAGCAAGCAAAGCAAGCAAAGCAAGCAAAGCAAGCAAAGCAAGCAAAGCAAGCAAAGCAAGCAAAGCAAGCAAAGCAAGCAAAGCAAGCAAAGCAAGCAAAGCAAGCAAAGCAAGCAAAGCAAGCAAAGCAAGCAAAGCAAGCAAAGCAAGCAAAGCAAGCAAAGCAAGCAAAGCAAGCAAAGCAAGCAAAGCAAGCAAAGCAAGCAAAGCAAGCAAAGCAAGCAAAGCAAGCAAAGCAAGCAAAGCAAGCAAAGCAAGCAAAGCAAGCAAAGCAAGCAAAGCAAGCAAAGCAAGCAAAGCAAGCAAAGCAAGCAAAGCAAGCAAAGCAAGCAAAGCAAGCAAAGCAAGCAAAGCAAGCAAAGCAAGCAAACATAGATAACCGTACAGTTGCTACTCCGTGATTGATCAGAATAATCGAAGTTGCACGAGATCCAATGACACCATTCACCCCAAGCACCCTTGGGACTAGCTACACACTCTCAATGTGCACAATTCAAGAGTTCAATATTTTAAAGCCAATAACGGCGCCGGTCACGTCCTTACGGTCATTGGGAAAAGGGAAGGAATGTTAGTTCGGCAACCTTTATTCCTCGAAACCGTGGAATCCACATATGTAAAGAAAAAAAAAAACTCGGAATGATCTCACCCAGTTTCATGTCGTCGGATGACCGCAACCACTCCTCGGCTCCTTAAATTTTCTGCAATACTGTTTGCTACCAAGTGTGCATGCATTTTTATCACTTCACGAGGAAGAACAATGTGTGCCTGCCCCAAACACGTGTCACTTTTCAATTTTTACTTCGAACAATGCAACGCGACCGAGATTTTCATCACAACTGGCACAAATACGCGTCATATTTCGTTTTTTTTCGCCGAACAATGCAACCTGATCAAGATCGACATCGTAACTGCCTCAAACACGCTTCATTCTTTACTTTCTCCTTCGAAGTTTTCGTTCGAGATTCCCATCGCAACTGTCCCAAATACGCGTCATTTTTCACTTTTTCCTTCGAACAATGCCACCCGCTCGAGATCCCCATCGCAACCACTTCTCAAGATAACTATTTGCATGTCCAAATTATATTTTTAACCCTACCTTTGGAAATTTTTTAATTCAATCTAACAAAAGCCACTTTTTATGTACCAGTAGGTGAATGATTCATTTTTTACTGTTAATCCTTTCCCGCATCGTGAGATATAATCTGTCAGCTGGCAAATTTCACTCGTTGTCATCGAAACAAAGCTATGTGCCACAGATGGTCACCTGCATCCGTTGATATTTCATTCCAATTTTTCTTTCCCGATAGGACCGATAGTCATAAAAATTTAAGAAAGCGATATCCATGGTGCAGCAAGTTCACAGATGCAGGGCTTGCGGCAAACGGCTTTAGACTTTTGCCGTTTGAATAATCTCTGGCTGATTGAATCGCCTGACCCGATGATGATTTGTTATTCGTCACGGAATTGAAAGACTTGAGAAGCTGAAGAAAGCATGTTCTGTTGACTTTTCACTTCCTGTGGTTTTACGGTTGGCTCGCAGGACCTGACACCAACCCACTAACCTAGAGAACTAACCAACAAAAGCTGTACCATATGGGCTACGCTAATATTTCATTACACTACAATTATTCCATGACCCACTACTGGTCAGTGTAGGGTAGCTATTTGATAAATTTGCAGTACAAGCCATTATAAATCACTCATTCAGATGGCTATCAATCACAATTATAGGCCTTCAAACATTAAATGGTACCCAACAACTTCATAACACCACCAGGCAACCGGTAAAATGAGAGACTTACGTCTCTCACACACACATCCGCTTTTACCTTAAGCACCAATATTGAGTGCTCCTTCCACGTCCTTTCCATATCCTGCCGTCGTCGATACCCGACAGAAAAAAAGACCGTGGAAAAACTTCAACCGTCGACGAAGCAATCAATTTCCTTCTTTAACCCGCAGCGCAGTCCGCGTGCTAATCGGGTCTCTGAAATCGTGTTTTCTTCGCCTTGTGACAGCTTGAAGTTTTATTGGGATCATGCCGTTGCTTTTTTCCGCTTTCCCTCGCTCACCCTCCACGTTCGTTGATGCGTGCCTGTTTTTACCTTGGTGGGCTTGGATACCTGCAAGCGCCACCACGAAATTCTTTTCATGCTTTTCATTTTTTGTTGCCCTCCCTCTCCCATACCTACCGATATTGCAACTCGCACACGCCATTCGTTTTTTT
Organism: Aedes albopictus; assembly: GCF_035046485.1. Taxonomy (NCBI): domain Eukaryota; kingdom Metazoa; phylum Arthropoda; class Insecta; order Diptera; family Culicidae; genus Aedes; species Aedes albopictus. Next base: position 90,591,150 of record NC_085137.1, on the reverse strand, counting down.
TTTCCTCCGGGAGCCTTTTCCCTGTTGATATTTTTTATGCTTAGTGAGTGCAAATTGCAGGAAAAAAACCCAGATTAATCCACCTAGCGGTGATAGTGCCTTTCTCGTAGAATACGTTCTCTAGCTCCTGCAACATAGAAGCTTGAACTTGTAATAGTTATAGCAATTAGATTCTTCAAGGGTAAACCAAAAATATACAGTAAAATGGGTTATCTTTCATAGTTTTTCAGCAAATTTTCTTAATATTTTCCCATGTAACAGTATTTCCAATAATAACATACATATTTTCAAAAACTTTTGTTCGGTGCAGAACCATCTGTCAAAGTAACGCTTCGATTGTGAATATAGGAAAGTGCGTGCGCTGCTTTTGTAAGATCTGTAAAAGTGATCTTTAGTGATTTTCAAGTACGAAATGGTATCACCACCAGAACAAAGGTATAATTTGCGTTCCTAATGTGGAAACTAAGGTGATTGCAGCTAATTAAAGCTAATTTCAGACAAAATTTAAGTGACTCATTATTGTTGCGTGAAAATCACGCAATTATGGGTGACTTTTTGTGCAGCATATATGTAATTGAGAGTTCTGCGTACATAGACATTGCATGCTTTTAGGCGTTTATCGGTGGTGTGGGTGGATGGAGATTTGGTCCCAATTTTGAAAAATTGATTTCAAATCATGAAAACACGCTTCGTTAAGGACAAACGTCTCGAAATCCCGCTACAACTGTGCATCAGAACTTCAGACGCACAAGTCTCAAGAAGCATGCTTTAAACAACAGTGCATTTTATTATTTTGTTCTTGCTCACTTGTAATATGCTTAAAATAAAAATGTCAGGTGCGCTGGTTTTGTTTACAAAGAGATTTGTGCTCTCGAAATCGTGAGTAGGTGCCAAAATCAGCCATTGTGGCGGCCATTTTGAGATTCTAACAAGTCTGTCCTTAAGAAATTTGAGACCAGCTTTAGATTCTACTATTCTTTATTACACCAACGAACCTAACCTCAAAATGACTGACAATTCTCAGGTCATTTTGACAGATTCAACATGAACATGAAAAGGACGGCACCAATGTCGATAAAGTAGAATATATGATCCGTCTTTTTCGTGCATGTGTGTTGTCTGTCAAAATGACTTGATAATTGTCAAACATTTTCATGGCTAGCTTTGTTGGTGCAATGAAGAATAGTTGATCTAACGAGAATAAGTGATCATTCATTAACAAAATAGATGATAAAACTTGAGTAACTAAATAAATAATAGACAACAAGTTGACCCAAAATTGTTACACAGCCAATTTTGGCCCATTAATTTAGTTTTCATTATTCATCAACTTTTTAGTAATTTTCATCACTTAAAGTGAGTTTTACAAGCAGATTTTTATATAAAACAATAAAAAGGAGTTTCAATGATAAGAATGTAAAATAACAATAATGTAAATGTTATTTCTGTATGAAAATCGATTATGAAATGATTGCTTCTTGAGTAGGTACCTAACCCATAATTGTGCTATGAGTGTAACTTTATGAATCAATTTTGAAAAAATGAACTATCCCATCCATATCCGAAAGCTCGAAAATCGTTGCCATCATCTTATATAAGAATAGTACTTTGAGCATGACGCTGAGGAAAGTGATTCAGTCCCAAAACAAAATTTTTGGTCCTTTTTATACAGGAATCAAAAACATTCAATATTGAGAAAAAAGGAAAATTTGATGAAAAATGAAACTAAAAATAAATGACGGGAGCGAAAATTTTCACTCTCATCAACAAGCGCGGCACACTACGAAAGTGATCCTTCTTAACCCTCGAACAGTCGCGTCTTCAGCCACCCTCAGCGACACCACGCTCACGCTGTGTACCACAAATGTGCTTTTTTCATGGTGCGTGTACTCAGTACACGACGCGACTGTAACCGGGTTGATGAAATATACGATTTATTAAGGGCGGACGGGACGATCGGGGAAATATCCGCCATTGCTCTGTTGCTACTAAGATGGTAATCTCAGATTCTACTTCATATTTTGCAACAAAAACCTATCACTGTGTATGCTCACTTGGAGTGCATATGCTGATTGTTTTTCAGCATCTTCAGTGCGATAGAACTCGAGATTACCATCTTCAAAATCATTCAAAATACTTAATATACGATTTATTAAAAGAAGGTTTTCAATTCCCTAAAAGTTTGCCTACCTTAAGGCGTTATTAGTTTAGACGGTTTTAACACTACAGTGACAAAAAACACATAATTTGTATGACTTTGGATCCTTTGGACAGCATATTCGAAATCAGGGATATCGATTTAGTACACCCAGCGAATAAACTACACGCTAAGAAAATGTTACTCTAAAATGAGTAAGATTCACACAAAACTGAGCTAAACTGGAACAGCTCAAAAAATGAGTAAATTGCATTTCCAGCGATTGCGCTGGCCCAAGTGCAAAAATCCAACTGGTTTAAGCCGTATAATATTCTTCGCATCATCAAGAATATTATACGGCTTAAACTGATGATATTTTCGCACTTGGGCCAGCGCTATCGCTGGAAAAAAATTTACTCAATTTTGAGTTGTCCCACTTTTGCTCGAAAATGAGTGAATTTTCTGACCGTGTAACGAAATTCATCAAAACACCTTATGAACTTTTGCTATAACTAAATATTATGGAAGCCATAAGAATACCTCATGAAAATTCATTGTGTAGATTACTTAAAATGAAGCATACTGGAAATGATCCATGAACATTTCATGAGGTCGGTCAAGCCAATCAATGTTACCCCGCTAATCAAAAAATCTGTTGGCAACTGGGTTCAAACCAACAAGCTTGAGATCAACTGGCTCGCATGCTACCACTCGGCTATAGAACGAGTTGATATGAGAGGGAACAAAACGCAGACAACAAGCGTTTGTTGGACGATGATCACCTTTTTTGCCATGGTAAATTTAAAATCATTTTTATGCTGGTCATTACCGCAAGCCGTCTTTCACTCTTTCAGTTAGTTTTCACAACAAAATTAATTTCAGTGTAAAGGGTTAGTTGTAAATTGGGTCAATTATAAAATTGACAGTATTTATCTGTTGAATTGAAGCGAAACTCAGTCTACACAAATTTAGTGGCGATGTATATATTTAAATTGATCCTGCAGAATAGTCCATTTTACGAGCCGTTATTATGAATAAAATTTTAGCAGGAGATAGCGTCCAAACCCGTGAAAATCGATATCAACATTCGCGACTACGAAGGTAAAAGAGATTCCAACTCTTTATCGCTCTAATGAAAAACCTCGTAAGGAACTGTCAGAATGTGTGTGAAAAAAAGCAAAAAATATTTCCCTCTCGTTTTTTCTCACGTAAACCTTCACGCACATTCGACAACTTCGTATTCGCGAATCAACATTGTTGTCACTTCGTAAAATGGCTCATAGTAATTTCAACCGCAAGCCGTTATTTAGTGTAGGAAAACAAAAACTATTTCTGATTCTGAGTAAGATCAACCCAGTGACTGAGTAGAAATTTTCCTCGGTAGGTAATAATTAGAACCTGACAAATGTACATTTATTCGTTAAGTGGTAGGTAAGTTAATCGCCAAGATGTATGCAACACACGAACCATTAAATATACTAATATGTTCGAGACGTTCATAGATTACGTCACATTAAAATTTTCCATTCTAAATCACTTTTCTCCCTCTACGTCAACATTTTAACATTTTCATCTTCAAAATTCAGGCCGAACATTTCAATAGGTCCTATCTGCATTTGAGAGGCTCTCTTTGTTCACTTTCTCTTTCAATTATTGCAAAGTGATGGTACACTTTTCAACTATTTTTGCAGTACAGATCAAAAGACGATTGTTTTGACCATCGTTCAATGCAAGGAGACAATGATGATACAAATCAGTAACAAATTTTGAAAACGACGTATAATCAATGGTGTAGCATTGATTATACGTCGTTTTCAAAATTTGTTACTGAAATAAACAGCTGAGATATTAACGATAGAGAGGGGAACCAAAGAGAGCCTCTCTTCTGCAGATTGGACCTTTAGACATGTTCGGCCTGAAATGTGTGCATGGATTATTACACTTTGTGAGTACCTCTTAAAGCGTGTCGTGATTCACGATTGCTCCCTTGCCTGAGCGAAGCACACGCTTAAAAATGTTACATTAATATATGTACTATACGTAACGTATACACCTGCAAAAAAAATTACTCGGTTTCTGAGTTGGTCTCACTCAGAAATCGAAAAATCCTTTGTTTTCTTGCTCAGTTTCCATTAATGGTGGGACAACAGTTACTCATTGGCAACGGGTTGTCCCACTTTTAGCTAAAACGAGTAAGAAAAATAATCGATTTTTCGATTTCTGAGTGAGATTATCTCAGCCACTGAGTAGATTTTTTTCTTGGTGTTCTAATTAGAACCAGGTAAGCGGTAAGTGAATCGCCGAGATGTATGCAGCACACGACCCTTTAAATGTACTAATGTGTTTGGGACGTTCTCAAATTACGTTACGTAAAAAATGTCCTTTTTCAACCCCTTTTTCCCTTGCAATCAAACTTTTTACATGTATCTCCAAAACATGTATCGGGATTATCACATTTTGCAGATATACCTCAAAATTTGACGTGATTTATTATCGCTACCTTACCTGTTATAACGCACACGCTTAAAAAATGCTACATCAAAAGGTGTATAATTCACTACTTTTCTAGCTTAAATAAGATCTTCAAAACCACTTCGTTGAATATTCAACTTAAATTTACTACATCTACTGTTGGGCTACAGTAGAAAATAGTTTTCGATACAATTTTGTCAATCTAAAACAATGCGAGTTAAATTCACAGCTCAGGTGAATTTTTTTAGGGTTCCCGATAAGCGTTTGTGTCTAGACTTGGAAAATGGGAACGTGGGAATGAGAAGTATTTATTTTGTGGTAGCTCGCAAACTTTTTCAAATATCTCCGAAATGGCTTGAAATATCCAAATCAAATTCAATAGCGTTCAACTACAACCTATTCCCTATCAAATAAAACATGTTGCGGCTCAATCGATTGACATTTACTAGGAAAAACATAAGCTCATTTCTTTGCTTAGAATTATTAGCACACCAATACACACAGACGGACGGACATTAAATGCAGCAAATTTTGCTCAGTTCGTCGAGCTGTGTCGATTGATATATGAGACGTGATAATCTGAGCTTTCTATCAAAAAATGATTTTTGGAATGAAATGATAGCCTTTCGGTACAACTTTGTTGTACGAGAAAGGCAGAAATGCCAAAAAACGCTAAAACAAGTAGAGTTTTCATACCTTACAAAGTTGTTTGATTTTGAGTTTTTGGCATATTTTTTTTGGTAATTTGTTTATTCGTGTGCAACGTGTACTAATTAGAACCCGGTAAGCGGTAAGTTAATCGCCGAGATGTATGCAGCACACGACCCACGAAATATACTAATATGTTTGGGGCGTCCTTAAATTACGTTACTAAAAATTGTCTATTTTCAACCCCCTTTTTTCTTGCAGCCAAACTTTTTGCATTGTTTCTCTGAAACATGTGTCGGAATTATCACATTTTGCAGATATCCCTCAAAATGTGACGTAAATTATGGTCGCTCCCTTACCTGCTACAACGCACACGTTTAAAAAATGCTACATCAAAAGGTGTACAATTCAGTAACAAATTTTGAAAACGACGTATAATCAATGGTGTAGTATCGATTATACGTCGTTTTCAAAATTTGTTACTGAATTCACTACTTTTCGAACGTGAAATATAACTTCAAAACCACTCCGTTGAATATGCAACTTAAATTTACTACATCTACTGTTGGGCTATAGCAGGAAATGGTTTTTGTTACAACTTTGTCAATCTAAAAAAATATGAGTTAAATTCACAACTCAGGTAAATTATTTTAGGGTGTCCAAGAAGCGTTCGTGTCTAGGCTTGGAAAATCATGGGAACGTGGGAATTAAAAATATTTATTTGTGGAAGTTCGCAAAGTTTTTCAAATATCTCTGAAATGGCTTGAAATATCCAAACCAAATTCAATAGCGTTCAACTACAACCTATTCCCTATCAAATGAAACTTGTTGCGGCACAATCAATTGACATTTACTAGGAAAAACTTAAGCTCATTTCTTTGATCTATTATTAGCACACACATACACACACACATACACACACACATACACACACACATACACACACACATACACACACACATACGGACGGACATTTGCTCAGTTCGTCGAGCTGTGTCGATTGATATATAAGACTTGATAATCTGAGCTTTCTATCAAAAATTGATTTTTGGAGTGAAATGATAGCCTTTCGGTACAACTTTGTTGTACGAGAAAGGCAAAAATGGGGAGAATATGAAAAACCGTGAAAGCGCAACTGAAAGACACGAACGGGCCTCGCCGCCATAGGAAATGATATAAATTTAATTTAAATTCCTACATGAACGTACAATTTCACATTTCGTTGAATCGATGTTACCGGCCGTCAACCGCGCACGTGGTGACGGTGGCGGATGACGACGTTGTTGGTGTGGTGGTTGCTCTCATTTGCTGGGTGGTTGGTCGGTTCATTGGAGAGAAATTAAAAATTTTGATGTGGTGATGTTTACTTTTTTACCGAGTGTTGTGAACATGCTTCGCTAAAAATCTGAGCTCTCTTTTGTACTAGGTTTAGCACTTGCTCACATTCGTAAATTCATTTCATTTATTTGGTTCAGCATAAAATTCCAACTTCGTTTACGCGAAAAAGCTAGATTCGCCAATGCTCCCCACCATATCCGTCCACAATTTGCCAACTTCAGGATGTTTAGTTCACCGTGTAGAGTATCGTAGTTCTTTCATCTTCGCCACGCATCGTTCTCCTGCAGATCGCCGCAGATCGTCCTTATCACCATTGGCGTAGCTGGAGGGGGGGGGGGGGGGGGGGCCTGGGGGGCCAGCATTACAGAATATTATTGATAAATGCTTGGATAAATGCTTCCTTGTGGAATTCAAGTATGATATAGAAAAAAAAAATGTTAGAATTTGAAATGGAATAAAGCAGAAGTTTTTGGAGCCCCAGAGAAAATAGATATCACATTATAAAGGGCCCATATAGCTGAAGCGTAAACGCGATTGTATTCATTAAAACCATACTGAAGGTGATTACTAGTCAGTAACTATAAATTTAATAGACTTTCTTGGACATCGAGTATTTGCGTGTCTATCAAACAATGCACAAATTCAAATGTTCATTGAAGAAGTTATAATATTTTTCAATGTTCTCATTGAACTCTTAGCGATTCAGGCGTTATCCTAGTTTAGACGTAACGCCAAAAAGAAGAGGTAGACAGCTATATGGTCCAGGGGAATTTTTGAAGGAAATTGCGGTAGTAATTTCTGTAGAAACTCCAGGAGGAACTCCAGGATCAATATGTCTGGAGGATTTTTTAACCCTTCAGCGCGCGCGCTGTTGTAAAAAGTACAACACTACCAAAAATCCTCGCTCGTCGTATGCAGCGCGAGCGCGGTGCAGTTTGGGTTGCTTGATGGCGCGCGTCCTGAAAGGTTAATGGAATTCCTGGGGTAATGCTGAAGAAACCTCTTGATGAGCTCTTGGAGGAATCTTCAGAGAAATTTCCAGAGTAATTCTTGAAGAATCCCTGTGGGAATTCTTGGAAAAAAAACCCTGGAGGAATCCCTTAAGCAATATTTGGAAAAACCTCAGGAGGAATTCCTGGAGGAACTTCTGAACAAAATCATGGCGGAATCTTAGGAGGAATTCCTGGAGAAATCCTAAGAGGAATTCTTGGGGCAATCCCGTGGAACTATCTCTGCAAGAATTCCTGGAGGAATCCTTGAATTAATTCCTGGAAGAATCTCTAAAGAAGTTTTGGAAGGAATCCCTGGAGAAATTTCTGAAGAAATTCCTAGAGGAATTTCCAGATGAATATCTGGAGGAATTCCAGGAGGAATTGCCCGAGGAATTCCAGGAGGAATTGCTGGAGCAACTTCTGGAGGAATCCCAGGAGGAATTCTTGGAAGAATTTCTGGAGGAAATACTAGAGGAATCATCGGAGGAATTCGTGGAGGAATCTCTGGAAGAGTCCTCAAAGGAATCCCTGAAGAATTCCAGGTGAATTCCTGGGGCAATTTTTGGAGGATCCATGAAAAAAATCCTGGCGGAATCTCTTGAGGAATCCCTGGAGGAGAAATTCCTGGTAAAATTGCCTGATGAATCCTTGGAAAATTTCCTGAAGAAATTTCTGAATTTACCTGGGGTAATTCCTGGAGACATTTTTGGTGGAATTCCTGGAGGAGTTCACGGAGAAATGTTTGGATAAAATCCTAAAGGAACGACTGGAGGAATACCTGGAATAATTCCTGAAGAAATCCCTGAAGAAATCCCTGAAGAAATTTCTAGAGGAATTTCAGGAGGAATTTATGCAGGAATCCCTGAAGGAATTCTTAGAGTACCACCTGGACTAACTCTGTGAGAAATTCCTGGGGGAGTTGCTTAAGGAATCCATGGAGGATTTCCTGGAGGAACTGCGATAATTATTTCTGAAGGAATTCCTGTAGGGATGTCCTTAGAAGAACTTCTGGGGGAGCCTGGAGACATGCCTGTTGGAATATCTGGAGGAATCTCTAGAGAAATTCCTTCAGAAATTTCTAGAGGGGTTCCTGGAGGACTTCCTGCATAAATTCCATTAGCAATCCCTGGAGGAATTCCTGGAGAATTTCCTTAAAGACTCACTGGAACAATTGCAGGAGGAATCCCTGGTGGAATTCCTGGAGGAATCCCTGTAGAGATTTTTAGATGAATCCTGGAAGAATTCCTAGAGGAATATTTGGAGAAATCCCTTGAGCAGTTCCCGGAGGAGTCCCTTGAGGAATTCCCGGAGGAATCCCAGGAAGAATTCCAGAAGAAATACAAAGCTCAATTTCTGAGGGAATTCCAGAAGGAGTTTCTGAGGAAATCTCAGTACCGAAGAAATTGTTGAAATTCCTGAGGAAATCCTGAAATCCTGGAGGAGTTTCTGAAGAAATCCCAAGAAGAGTCCCCGGAAGTTGTTCCTGAAAGAATTATAGAAGGAATTCGCGGGTGATTCCCTGCAGGAATTCTTGGAGAAATTTCTGAAGAAACCCCATGAGGAATTCCTTACGGAATCTCAGGAAAGCTTTCTTAGCGAATTCCTGGAAGCATTTTTGTAGGAATCCCTGAAAAAAAAAACTGTAGAAATCCGTGTCTGTAGTAATTTCTGGACGAATTGTTGAAGGAATACTTGTATGGACCCCTAAAGAATAGTTTGTACAAATGTTCTAAGCAACTCCTGGATTATTTTTAAATAATCGCTGGTATAATTTCCTGAAAAAGTTTTTTGAATAAATTCTTGCAAAAATACTTCGAATCATTCCAGATGGAATTATTGGATCTATCTCTAGCGGAATTCTGGAAGGAATATATGGAGAAATCCCTGTATATATCTCTGAAGGAATACCTTGAAGGATCTCCGGAGAAATTCCTGAAGGAAACCTCAAAGAGGAGGAACCACTACAGATATCCCAGGATAAATCCTCGAAGGAATCTCTTGTGGAATCCAAGATGGAATCGCTGCAACAAGCTATGGAAAACTGGAGGAATTATTGACACTCATATAGTTTACGAAACTATGAACAAATCTAAAACAGTCATTTTGATTCCTCAAAAACTGCAATGCCGATATGCATATTCACATATCGGGCGCCCATCCCGCTTAAAAGTCATTACAAGTCAGGCCCCCCCCCTAGGCCTCCTCCAGAAAAAAATCCTAGCTACCCCAATGCTTATCACGCACTCAAATACTCCGATTGGCTACAGATACGAACGCGAAACATGGACCATGCTCAAGGATTCGATCATATCCATATGGTCCGTAAAGCAAACAAATTGACTGGACTTCGTAAAAATCGTACTCCAGCTGTTCAGCCCGGCTCGTCACATTACATTTTTTATTTCTTGTTATTCATGAATTGGTGAATAATTCTTCACACTCGTCGCATTACGCTTTTCAGAGTGATGTAGCAGAGTCGGCAGGTGCGTCCGTCACCTTGTCCAGTATTTCCTTCTTGAAATACTGAAGGAACCTTTATAGAAATTTAAGAAGAAATTTTAGCAAAAAAAAACTCCTGGAATAATGGCAGAGGAAACTCCTGAAAGAATCCTGGATAGACCCCTAGGAAAATATCAATTGAATCACACATTTAAAATAACGTTGAAATTTTCCAAAGTCGCTTCGGAATTTCCCCGGAATCTCAAGAAAAATCTGAAAACCCCAGAAGCCCCTTGAAGAAATCATAAAAGGAAGTAGTGAATTCCGGAAGATCATTTTGGAGAAATACTGGAAGAAATCACAGTGGAAATTCCTAGAAAAAGTAATCTTTGAAAGAACTTTTGGATAAGTCCCAGAAGCAACATCTGATCAATCTTGGAAAATCTTGGAGGAATCCTAGAAGGAACTCCAGGAGATATCCGTAAAGGAACTTCTGAGGGAATCCTCGAAGGAGCTTTTAAAGGAATCCAAGAAAGACTCTTGGAAACTCCTTGAGGAATCTCAGAAAGAACTCCTTGAAAATTAGTGGAGCCTCGTGGCCGTGCGGTTAGCGTCACCAAGCGTATGAACGTACCATGCCATGGGGTGAGGGTTCGATTCCCGCTCCGAGTGATGAAACTTTTCGCAAGAAATGTTTCTTCCTCGTATCCACTGGTGCTCGTTATGATGTCGTGTCCGTTGTCTAGTGTTATGTTTCGTTCAGTCTGTACAGCCTCTGGCTGAAGACGGTGTCCGTGTTTTTTTTTAATTCACAGAAGAAACTTTTGAAACATTACCAGAAGGAACTGCTGGAGGACTTTCTAAAAAAGAAATCCCAAGGAACATCTTCACGATTCCAAGAAGAAACTTCTTGTGGAGTCTCAGATTTAATTCCTAGAGGAAACCAGAAGAAACTGCTGGAGTTATTTCAGCAGGAAGTCCTGGTGGTTTTAGATCAATTTCTGAAGGCAGTCCTGAAGAAATCCTAGAAGGAACTTATGAATGAATCTTAGAAAGAACCCTAGGAGGAATCTGAGGTGAAATTACCGAAGGAAAATCAGAATGAATTCATGGAGGAATTTAGAAGGAACTTTTGAAGCAATGCCTGAAGCAATTTTCAAGTGATGGAGACGCATGGTCATTCCATACAAACATGTGCACAAAATTCTAAATTAAAAAAAAATGCAGCTCAAAAACTACTTGGAGAATATTTCACAGAAGGTATTTCCTGGGAATTCCTTCAATTTTACCCGGGATTTCTTTCGGGACTTCTCCAGGAGTTCTCTCGGAGATTGCTTCAGGAATTCGTTCCAAGATTCCTTCAGGAACTCCTTCCAAAATTTTGACAGGGATTCCTCTCAGGAGTTCTATGAAAGATTCCTTTCGAAGTTTTCTTCTGGGACTTCTCCAGAAATTCTTCATGAGATTCTTCGCATAAGAACATCGTTCAGTATTCTTCCCAAAACTTCTTCGGGATTTTTCCTGGAGCTGTTTCCGAGATTGTTTCAGGAACAATTTCTGGAATTGTTTCAAGAATTCATTGCGGAATTCATACGGCAATTCCACAGAAAACTTCTTCCGTGATTTCTCCAAGAAATCAACAGAAGTATTCTTTCGGGAGTTCCATCAGAAATTCCTCCGGGAATCTTTTTGGGGTTTCTGTCAGCAGTTGCTACTTTGAAGTTCTTTTGGATGGATGATTGGAGGCAAGTGAGAGTGATAGCTATTCAAAAACCCGGGAAACCCGCGTCGGATCATAATTCGTACCGTCCAATCGCGATGTTGTCTTGTCTACGGAAGTTGTTAGAGAAGATGATTCTCTTTCGACTGGACAAATGGGTTGAATCGAATGGCATGTTGTCTGATACACAATTTGGTTTCCGCAGAGGCAAAGGAACGAACGACTGTCTTGCGTTGCTTACTTCAGAAATTCAGCAGCAAATGGGCTCAGTGATTTTGGATATTAAGGGAGCTTTTGATTCAGTTTGTGTCGATGTTCTCTCCGACAAACTACACGGAATTGGCCTTTCACCAATTTTGAACAACTTTTTGTATAATTTGCTGTTTGAGAAGCAGATGAGTTTTACTCATGGCGACTTGACAGTTTCACGAATTAGCTACATGGGTCTCCCCCAGGGTTCATGTCTAAGCCCCCTTCTTTATAATTTTTATGTTAGAGACATAGATGATTGTCTCATGGAAAATTGCACGTTAAGACAGCTTGCGGATGACTGTGTTGTTTCTATAACGGAATCAATAGCAGTCGATCTGCAAGGACCACTACAGGATACTTTGGACAATTTGTCTACTTGGGCTCTCAAGCTGGGTATCGAATTCTCTCCGGAGAAAACTGAGATGGTTGTCTTTTCTAAAAAAACAAAAACCGGCAAAGTTTCCGCTCCATCTGATGGGTAAGACAATCACTCATAGCATGTCTTCTCAATATCTCGGCGTCTGGTTCGACTCCAAATGCACCTGGGGGAAGCACATTGTGTATCTGATACAGAAATGCCAAAAGCGAATCAACTTTATGCGAACTAGCACCGGAACATGGTGGGGAGCACATCCGGAAGATCTGATCAGGCTGTACCGAACAACCATTCTGTCGGTTTTAGAATACGGTAGCTTCTGTTTTCAATCCGCGGCGAAAACACACTTGCTGAAGCTTCAACGGGCTCAGTACCGTTGTCTTCGGATCGCGTTAGGTTGCATGAACTCAACTCACACTATGAGTTTAGAGGTTCTCGCTGGTGTACAGCCTCTGACAGACCGCTTTGCGGAGTTATCGTTCCGGTTCCTCATCCGATGCGAGGTTGTGAATCCGTTAGTCATAGAAAACTTCAAAAAGCTGCTCGAACAGAATCCCCAAACTCGTTTTATGAGTGTGTACTACTGGTACATGACACTGGAGGTAAGCCCATCTCCGGTTAACACCAATCGTGACAACTTCTCAAACTTCGACAGTTGCTGTGTAGATCTTGATCTGTCCATGAAGGATGAGATCACCGGAATACCAGAATCTTTTCGTTCCGTGTGTATTCCACAAATTTTTGCAAGTAAGTTCGGGCATGTTAGCGGGGACAGACAGTTCTTCACAGACGGTTCGAAAACCGATGATTGGAGTGGTTTCGGTGTCTACAACGAATTTCATAGCGCCACCTACATGCTTCAAAAGCCATGTTCGGTATACATTGCTGAGCTAGCGGCTATATACTACACCTTAGAGTACATTCGCACTCTTCCACCTGAGCACTACTTCATTTTTACCGACAATCTAAGCTCTCTGGAGGCTGTTCGGTCAATGAAACCGATGAAGCACTCAGCGTACTTCTTGAATGGAATACGCCAAGTCTTGAGTGCTTTGTCCAAACGCTCATACATCATCACCATAGCTTGGGTCCCTTCACATTGCTCAATTCCGGGCAATGAGAAAGCGGACTCTCTGGCTAAGGTGGGCGCTAGCGGAGGCGATATTTACGAGCGTCAAATCGCCTTCGACGAATTTTTTGCATTGGCCCGTCAGGAGACCTTGATCAGCTGGCAACACAAATGGAGAGATGGGTAGATGGTTGCACTCCATCATTCCACAGGTGTCGAAGAAGCCATGGTTCAAAGGGTTGGATTTAGGCCACGATTTCATTCGTGTAATGTGTCGGCTGATGTCCAACCACTATTTGTTGAATGCACATACCTTCCGTATTGGGCTCTCAGAAAGCAATCTCTGTGTCTGTAGCGTAGCTTACCAGGATATCGAACATGTCGTGTGGGGATGCAATGAGTATCGTGAGGTCAGATCTGAGGTGCATGAAATTCTCCGGGTCCGAGGAAAACAACAGAAACCCCTTAGAGAAGTGTTGGCAGGACTTGATTTGGAATACATGAACCTGATTTACCAGTTTTTGAAACGTGTTGATGTCAGAGTTTGATGTAGTACGTTCCTTGTTTTCGTTGTCCGCCTTTTGGTTTTGTTGTTCGCCCCTGTCTGTCGTCACCCCCCTTCCGTTTGTCCTCTTCTTGTCGTTTTCTACCGATAAAGTCCTTTCTTTTTGGTTCCGTTACAGATATGGACAATTTGTCCCATCAATGTTTTAGTATAAGTTAGCAAATAATTTAGTTTTAAACCCATAAATCCCTCCTTCCCAATTTTATTTTTTTTTTCAATCCTTAACCTCGAAACAGCCGCGAGTACTTCGGCTTCCCAAACTAACATAGCTTAAGGCAGTAATAAATTGTAAAATTTAAAATCATTGTAAAAAAAAACAAAAGATTTCGGCTCAGTTATGCTCATGTGGCGCCCGAGCCTTCCAAATAAACGAATAAGTAAAAAAAAAGTTCTTTTGGTTGTTTTTTTTTTCTGAAATTTATTCCAGAATTTCATCGGAACTTATTCCAGGATTCATCCAAAAAATATTTTCTGGTTTCTCCAAAACTTCAATTTGGAATTCCTATAGCTCCTTCTGAAATTCTAGTAAAAGTTTATTATGGAGTCCTTCGGAGTATTTTGGAAAATTCTTCCTGCGGTTTTTGCTTATACAATTCCTCATGAAGTTTGTACAGGATTTCCGTGAGAAAATATTCCAGCAAGTTCCTTCTGATTTTCCTCAGAAGAAACTCCTAGAAGGACCTCAGTGGGAACTAAAGAAGGAATCCCAAAAAGAATTTCTGATATAACTCCTTGAGGAATCACAGAAGGAAATCGTAGAGGGATCCTAAAAAAAATGCCGGGGTAATCTTGATAGGCGTAATCTCTGAGGGATCTCAGATTTAATTTCTAGGGAAATTCTGAATCGTAAACAAAAGGCCACGAAGCGACAAAGACTTAGAAAACTTTATCTTAGCTGCTTAAGCTTGCAATACCCGAGCTTGCAAACAAAAACGTATAACGTAAGAAAACCTGAGTTTTTCATTGATAGTGTTATTACTATCATTCCAATATCTCAACCCATGAAGGAAATAACTAGGGACAATGGAAACTTGCGGAAAAATTTCTTAAGTTTCGCGGGACACTATTGTTAATTTCGTGGCATATTGGCGGTCCTATATTTGTGACCGTTTTTCTAAAGAAAACTCTAATTTTGCATGCCAAATAAATAAATCACTTGGTTTTCAGAGGTCTAACCATGAATTCATCGAAAAACTAACAAATTTGACGAAATATTTGTAAAAAAGCCTAAACTGAAAATAGAGTAAACTTGTGTTGCACAACAATTCTGTATAACTTATCATTGTCGAAAGATATCAGTCAATTTACGTTTGAAAAATTGAAATTAATGGAAATTTATAAGACATTTTCGCAATTTTGTCAATTTTCGCGGCAATTCGCGGAATTTCTCACGTTTCGCGGCCACTGGCCAATTTCGCGGATTTCGCGGCTTAAATGAAATTCCCTTGTCTCTAGAGATAACCCAAAACCTAACCCAAATATTATCAAGGCACAAATTTCCCAAATGGAGGAGAACGTACCTGATGTAGTCAATCATGCTTTGCGTGGGCAGATGATAACTTTGTGATGCCAATGACTTGTGCATTTTCAACCTACAGCTTTTCTTTTCATATGTATAGGATGGGTGGAAACAAAAGATTCGATTCTCAACTAGCAATGTTTCCCATCTATCATTCCGCACTTTTGCTTATCGTCCTTCATGCAATAAGCTGTTTCTAAACGGTTAAATTTTGCCTGTAGAGTTTGAGAAAGAGTTGTTCTACTGTTCCATGCAAGGTTCGAAGCCAATGATCTTCTTCTGGGAAAACAAAAACAAAGAAAATCTTTTTGGCTATTGGTTTCTAAGTTCTGCGCTCGTTTAGCGATAGTATACCCAAAAGTTTCCAAAATTAGATTTAAAAGTTTTCAGCCTCATAGAAACATGTTATGAGTATAAATGATAGAAGCAACTCGTCGGTTTAAACGTCCGATTCTGAAAAGTGACGATGAACGAGAAGAAACGAGAGATTGATCTAATTTATATTGGCTTGGAGGGAAGCCCACTTTGAAAAGAATGATTCAAAAGTTACTGAGTTGGGTCTGATTTAACCGAAGTTTTCATCTCGTTTAACAAACTACGACCAGCTCACGATTTCGGCGGCTGCCTTCTTTCGAAAGGCAAGTGGGTCTTGAACAGCACGATTAACTAATTGCAGGAAATCACGTAAATTCAGTCGCTACGTGATTCCAACAAGGCACTCCAGCTGCCATGCCAGCGCAGTGTCGTGGAAAAATGGAAGCATGCATCCGTCAAAGTGGACATAATAAAAGTGCATAAATTAAGTAATTTAGCAGAAGCACACTTCTTAGTAAAAACGCATTCAAAAAGTTTTCCAGCAACTGCAGCGAATTACTGACGGTGGGTCATTCTCAGCATTTTAATCGAAATCAAAGTTCTGCAGTATTTCCTTCGACTCCATCTGCTTTTTATGTCCGCTTCATCGATTACTGCAGTAAATGCCGGTTCAATTGTTTCCCGACAATGGGCCTCACGCCTCTTTTCGAAATGCCTGCTGTAATTAAACCCTACCAAATGATCGATTATCGGAAAACTTTTCAGTCTTCTGTCCTGGGTGTCATTCGAAACGAGCACCATTATGCCATTTTATTTTGCTTTCGGAAATCCCACTCGATGGTTTGAGAGCCGTGCCTCAAAGACAAAAAAGCGACCGCCAACAACTGGCTGGATAGGTGACCGAGTGTCATGCCCAACAGCAATTTTTCAACTTGTCCCATCACAAATAAATTAAGTTGTCCAACCGTCAAGCGTTGCCCCACGTGCTGGAATGAGCCCTCCTAGCAGCAGCAGCAGCAGCAGTAGTTTATTTCCCCATTTACGGTAGCGCTAACGAGCTACCATTCGATGCAGTGTTTTTGCCATTCCTTTGTTCGTGTGCATTGTTGTCGTCCTGCGTCGTCGTTGCCGCACGCCTGCTGTATCGTTGAACCGCGAACTTTATGAACTTCACATTTGGACTGTGTGCATTATACCTAGACCTACCCTACCTTCGGTATCGTGTAGAAAGAAAGGATGGACGAATGGGCGATGTTGTGCATCAAATTGTCGTGTGAGCGGCACATCGTTCGTGGCAACCATTTCCCACTTTTTTATGCTACTTTATGCTTCCGCCTACCATTTCCGGAGGTCAAAGTGGAGAAGGGACCTGCGGGTGGCATTGTTGATGTTCAGTACGGAAATTTGATCAAATTTCAAAAGTTTATGTCAACAACACGGTTCTTGTATAGTAATTGGTTCAAACAATTAGTTTGATCCGTAGGCAATATATGTTGTGATTAGGCGTTCAAATTTCTTTCACATTCTGGAGTACATCTCAATTGACAGGATCCATGTACAGTGATGGGCCTCCATGCAAAGGTCGGACCAAATCTTAAATTTTATCCAAAATACCTAAAACTCGCAAGTTAGAATGATACTTTTGATTTGAAACTTTTTATAGATTTTGGTTTTACTATACGGATGGGAAAACAATTTGAAATTCTGCTGTTTTTGAAAAATTAAAATGGAAATAAAAATTTATTGACCGCCCTTAGGGGCCGTCCATATACCACGTGGACAACTTGGAGGGGGGAGGGGGTTCGAGAGAAGTCCACGCTTGTCCACGGAGAGGGGGGTGGGGGTTCGTCAAATGTCCACGTGGACAACTTTGACATAAGAATTAAGAATCAAAGATTTACAAAAGAAACAAATTATGTCGCATTATTGATGAGATTTTCTTCAACAACAGTTCGTCACATTTTATTTTATTATACATTGTTTTTTAGTTGGACTTGACATCTTCAAGGGAAAAAAATCGTGGTATTGACTCATCGACTAATTTGTTTTAAATTATGACAACTTATAATTAGAGTCTGCGACCATTTGGGCAGGAGCATCTATTTTGGGCACTTGCTACTATAACTCAGTAAATTTCAAACCGATTGACTTAAATTTTTGAACACAGCCTCTTGCTAAACGTGTTTCAATAATCAAGTCAATCGGTTCAATATTGACTGAGTTATAGCAGCAAGTGCCCAAAATAGGTGCTCCTGCCCAAATGGTCCCAGGCTAGGGTAAGAAATCAAACTTTGAACTAGTCAAATTGTAATCTTAATTTGAACCATTTCAAAATTCATTAAAACGACGTACTTTTTAGGCAAATATTGTTCCGAAATAGATGTTAAACAGCTTTCCGTAATATAACCTAATAACATGGACTTTAAAAGCATTGAAAAAAGCGTTTTTGTCATGGAAAACAGGAAATTGGAAAATCACTGTGATTTCACCCATTTCCCCCAGAGAAAGCACATTTTCGGTGCACTCGTACAGCTCATGCATTGTATCACACGCAATATGTGAACACGTCAAATGTTATTTATCGTAGAATCGACCAACCGAAAAATATTCCGCATTATTTGTCATAAAATGATCAAATTTAAGTTATTCTTACTTGGAGAATGTTATCTTAAGTTGAACCATTTGTAATCTAAATTTGAACTAGCAAACGGGGGCGAGCTTCCAGTGTTGGCCAGCAGACTGCGCTAGTGGTTGTTTTGTTTACTCTTGGGGGATGAAAAATTCCAATTTTAGTTTCCAAGTTCCTGAAGAGTTTAGAACATTCTTAGTTGAAATTCCACTGCCTAATGAAAAATAGTTATGGGAATTAGCAAATCCATGTGTTTTTTCTACTGTTCAGCACGAAATTGGCTGTTGTGGGAGATGCTCGAGCTGCTGCCGCCAGTAGTTCAAATTAAGATTAAAATTAGTTCAAATTATGATTACGATGGTTCAAATTAAGATTAAAATCATTGTTGACGAATAATCGAATTTTTCAATGAAATTCGGTGCAAATGCAAACTTTTTACCACTTAACAGAAAGCTTATACCCGTGGCTTTCATGTACATAAGATTTTGTCGTAGTAAATTATTTTCATGTGGGAGAAAAAATCACTCAAAAGTTGCGCTACTTCGGAAAGCCGCAATTTGGTTCAACTTTTGATTACCTACCCTACTTACTTTTTTTTTAGTGAAGGAATAATCTGGAGATTTATAATGGAGTGTAGACCATGCAAATGTTGGTGTTTCAGTCAGAAAGTTTTCATTGAAGTTCTGTGTGGATTTCTCGAAGTTTCATATCAAATTTTGTAAACTACTTCGAAGTTTCAAAATGCACTTGAAGATTTGCAGGCTTATCTCAAACACTTTTTTGGAGCTTCCTTTAAAATTTAAGATGTTTCTGTAGGATATTGATGTCTAAATCTCAGCAATATAATTTTAGTTTCGACTATACTCTATGCATTTTTGAAAAGTTGTTGTAATTTTTGTTTCAGTAATATACTAAAAAATATGATCTTATCTCAACAAAAATCTAAGAAAAAAAATTACTTTATCTTAACAAAACATTGAAAAAAAACACCGTCTTCAACCAGAGATTGCACAGACTGAGCAATCTCTAACATTATGCGATATACATCACAAGAAACACCCAATGATCCAGTGGGAAATTTTTCGTTTGACGAAAAATTTTCACATACTGGAGCGGGGATTTTTGACTGCTCATCTTCGTACGGGGCGATTTAGTGAGTATTTGGTGGCAAAGTGTACAGGCCGCGTTTTCATTCGGTCGTCGTCGTCGTCTATTTGACTGCTCATCTTCGTACGGGGTGATTTAGTGAGTTTTTGGTGGCAAAGTGTATAGGCCGCGTTTTCATTCGGTCGTCGTCGTCGTCGTCTATTTGACTGCTCATCTTCGTACGGGGTGATTTAGTGAGTTTTTGTAGGCAAAGTTTACAGGCCGCGTTTTCATTCGGTCGTCGTCGTCGTCTATTTGACTGCTCATCTTCGTACGGGGCGATTTATGATACGATAAATGCAACAAACATTTTTTGCGATTTTAGTCAACAGACATTGAAATGTTCGTCACGTCAAGTGTCGGCCCAAGTTCCAAAGCCACGTTGGTTCAAATCACTTTATTTTCTCTTTCGTTAATTTTCGCACTTCGAAAACTATCTGAATGGTTCGTCATCTTCGATGTCGGCATGTGTTTTGTTTTAGTCCAAATGAAAATAAGTGGTTTGATATTAATAAATTAAATTAATTAACCAAAGTGAACTCATATCATGCGCCCTTTCCCCTCCCCACTAACAAAAAGTCCTTCCCATGACAGACGTGGAGACGCAGAGGTGATCTCGGTCTTTAGTAAGCAACGCACGTCATAATAACATTCCTTTCCTTCCTCGATGACCGTAAGGACGTGGCCGGCGCCGTTATTGACCTAATAAAGTTTGGAATTCTCGAAGATGCACATTGAGGACGGTAAGCTACTCCCAAGCTCCGTCTGTTGGTTCCTTGTGCAACTTCGATTGTTCTGGTCAATCACGGAGTAGCAACTACGAATAGTACGGTCATCTATGCTCATGCTCATGCTCATGCTCAATTTTCACATACTGGAGCGGGAATCGAAAAACCCTAAGCTCAATTATAAATAATGTTAAAACTTGTAGCTACCTATTTTGTGCCTCTTTCAGAAAGACTTTAGAATGAATTCACTCAAAAAATTTTCTTACTGTATTTTTTATGTTAAAAAATAATAAATAATAACTTGTTTATATTTTATATAAAGCTATGGAGTATTTATAAAGTTATATTTAAGGTAATGTTTACGAAGAAAAAACAAAACATTATTTTAAAAAAACTTTTTATGTTACCTTTTCCGTTTATTTTAGAAATATATAAAAAAAACATTTTTTCGGATGTCCACGTGGACATTGGGGGAGGGGGGTAGGGGTCAATGAAAAGTCCACGCTTGTCCACGGGGAGGGGGGAGGGGGTCAAAAACCATGAATTTTATGTCCACGTGGTATATGGACGGCCCCTTAGTTGTTACTTCAGAATCGCTAGATCAGCCACAGTCACATAAGAAAACCAATGAGATAGCTGCTTGGGACCAACCTTTTATGTTTGGGCATCAATGGCGCCTGCTACGTCAGAATGCGGGTTAATGTTGGGATGGGAAGGGAATTGATGATTGCAAAAGCTTGTTGAGGGCCAACAGGGCGTTGAGTCCTCCTCGCTTGCATAAGGTCATACGGATATCGAAGTGATGGAAAATGGTTATTTTTGGCATAGGGACGCAATGGTGCATGGATGCCTGGCGTAAAGTTATTGTGTGAAGATTAAAGGGTGTCTACGATGAAATTGGAACACAGAAAATATTGTATAACTTTTGATTCCGTTCGCCAAAATAGCTAATTTTTTGACCATGAATAGTATATTATGTGTAGCTAATACCATACAATTTTCATTAAAATCGGTTGAGTATTGGCGCAAATATTGTCGATATCATAAAATGAGATTTTAGAAACTATGGTAACCCATTTCAAAAACTTGCTTAGGCTTTAACTTTTTTGTTACCTCATCAAAACGTTTGAAAATTTCTCTCGATATTCTTAAAATAGTATCAATTTAGTGTTAAAAATTTGATCGAAATCGGTTCAGTACTTTTTCTAGTAAATATCCAAAACTCAAATCGCTTCAAGGTAAATTTTCGGTACTTTTTGACCATTTTTAGTTCCGCGTGCACTATTGTGACTGTAGAACTGGTAAAACTGTACCAATTTTTATAAAACTTTGACAGTGTGAAATTGCTGTGTTAAACCGTTTACAGTGAAAATTTCAGCCATTTTTGTTGAGTACTTTCAAAGTAAGAGCAGTTTGAATTTCACTATACCAAAAACCACATCTGTTTATTGTGACATAGTGCGACATATATGGCTATAACTTTTTCACGGTATGATCAAATTGAATGAAATTTTGACAAATTACTTCTACATACATACTTTACGTACATAATTTTTTTCATTGAAATCGGTTCAGTATTTTTGGCGCCAGAGTTGAAACGGCAAAAAAGTGATATTTTCCAAAATGTTTTTTTGCACAAGATTCTCATGTGGCAATTCCCTTGTTTCAACGATATCTCCGCTAATACTCAACCAATTTTGATGAAATTTTTATGGTATTAGCTACACATAATATACTATTCATAGTAAAAAAATTAGCTATTTTGGCGAACGCAATCAAAAGTTATACAACATTTTCTGTGTGCCAATTTAATCGTGGACACCCTTTACTGGGAAGCGGCACAGTTCGTGTGGTTGCATAAATGGTAAGCGTTATATGAGAGATTTACACAGTGAAAGTTGGAAGGAAGGGAAACGGTTTTTATTTCATCCGTTTCTAGTTCAAGCATACGTTTACACATGAAATGTGTATAGAGAATGATACAAAGAAGGAGGATTTTATACAAAATGTGGGCTCACGCACGTGGAAAAAATGACTTATTAGTGGGTTTCTGGAAAGTATATAGAATTCTGGTGGGATTCCGTATAAAAACGTTCAGAGGAAGTATTGCAGATGTCCAAAGCAAGATATTCGTTCAATAGTTCCTTGAGGGCTTTTTTCAGGAGTTTTTAAAGATTCCTAAAATAATAGATTCCTCTAGGAGTTATAACCGGAATTCCATCAGCAACACCTTATATGGAAATTATTCGGAGATTTCTTTCGGGATTTCTCTAGAAATTTCTTCCCTCTAGGAAGCTCTAGGAATCCTCTAGTAGCTTTTTCCTGGATATTCCTTTAGAAGTTCATTCAGACTGTGCAGTAAAAATTTTGGAATGAATTCATGGAAGATTTTCTTTACCAAACTTCTACAGTAATTACTTAATAACTTCTGGAGAAATTTCGTTATTATCCTCTAGAATATTTCTATTAGGAAAAAAAATCCAGAAAAGTTCATGGAGAAATCACGGAAATTTTTCTAAGTAGATCCCAGGATAAAAAAAATCAAGGGAAATCTCAGAAAGCACTTGTAGAGGAATTCGTGTGGGAATTGCTGGAAGAATTCCAAACTCCTGAAGGTATCGCAAATCATAGATAACAGAACCCTAGCTTACAGAAATACATACATAAGTTCTATATGAATTCCAGGAGGAACTCTTAGAGCCTCCTAGAAGGCATCCGTAAAGGCACACCTGAGGAAATCCTCAAAGAGCTTCTGGAAAAAATCTAAGAAAGACTCCAAGCTCCTTAGGTGCTGTCCATAAACTACGTAGACTCAATTGTGGCAATCTTAGACCCCCCCTCTCCCTGGTAGACTTTAGTCCATACACAATTTTTGGAATTTGTATGGACCGTGGACTTTGGTTCAAACGCCCTCTCTCCTCAGAGTATACGAAGCAGGGGCGTACAATTTCATTTCAATGATACACTTTCATGCAGCATTTGAATGAGTCACTTCAACCGTTTCATACATTTTTCTAATCACTCGGTTCGTTTTAAAAACTTTTCCGCTCATCGTAGCACTCGGTAGTCTCCCACCCGGTCGCATTGCTTGTGCTTCAACCGTCAGAGCATTAAGGGGCTGTCCATAAATCACGTGGTCATTTTTTTGGAACTTTTCATACCCCCCCCCCCCCCCCCGCGTGGTCAATAATCCATACAATTTTTTTTATTTGTCCATACAAAATGGTCATTGGCCGTACCCCCCCCCCCCTAATGACCACGTGGTTTATGGACAGCTCCTTAGTGTCTCACTGGTGCGCGTTAGTCTCTCAATGGTTACAGGCGCCGATTAATTGGATTTAAGTGGTCGAATTTGTTATACTCTTTCATAAAACATAATTATCATTTTATTGGCGTGCACCACTATTGAAAAATGCGGTTTAAATAGTGTTTTTAGCATGTTGAAGTATTTCAATGACTCATAAATGAAACGAAAATCCAAGTGTATCATTCCATGTTTCATACACACTTGTTTCTGTTGCAGCAGCGAACGAGTGAATTGCTGGGTGAGAGATGAAGCATCACAGCTGTCCGATCGTATGGGAAACGATTTGCTACGTCTGTCGTACGTCATGTTTTCCTTTCGAAATTGCACGACCCTGATACGAAGTTATGGACAGGCCCTTATGGAATCTCAGAAAGAACTGCCTGAAAATCATAGAAGAAACTTCTGAAGAATTCTCAGAAGGAACTGCTTCTGGAATTTTTGACGAATTCAAGAAGAAACTTTTTGAGGATTCCCAGAATAAATTTCTGGTGCAACACCAGAAGAAACTGCTGGAGTAATTTCAGTAAGGACTCCTTGGGTTCCCGCGAGGAAACCTCTGGAGAAAGAAAGAAGGAATCCTTAGATCAATCTCTGAAGGCACTCCTGGAGGAATTCCAGAAGGAGCTCCTGAATGAATCTCAGTAAGAACACTAGAAGAAACTGAGAAGAAACTTCCGTAGGATAAAGAAAGAATGAAATTATGGAGGAATTCAGGAGGAACTTCTGAAGCAATGCCTGGAGGAATTCATGCTGGTTATCACTTTGCAGCAGGCGAATTCGCTGTTTTTATAATAACTGAAGTTTACACAGTTGCCCAAAATGATATAGTGCAACTCCGATTATCGTGAATCTTGGTGGGTTTGTTGTTCATTGGACCTAAAAATCAAGGTTTTATAAAAAAACACAAAAATCATAGCTGAACCAGTTAACCGATTTTTAAATTATTTTTTTTTTCTTCGAATGAGTGTACTTTTCAATTCCGCCCTATGTCCAGATTATTTTTTTTGCTTGAAAGCTATTGAATCTAAATTTTTAGGAAAAATACGTTCAAATGGCCAAATTGTGTTTTTGTGCAAAATATATGCGAATGTATTAGTTTTTTTTTTAACGTTTTCATGGTCTCGGGACCAAAGAGATATTTGTATCAGAAAATTCAGGAAATTTGGCGTAACACATAAAAAAAATCAGAGATGTATATTAGTTCTTTGAATATCGAGAGTCATATATTTTAAGGCTCAAATAACCATCATTCAATCATCAGCAATCATCAATTATTCAAAAGCAGTTTTCTTCTTCTAAGCCACAAAACCGTCATTGAAAATTATTTCACTGTTATCCAGATGGTGGCCAGAGTGCAGTGATGAATTTTTATTAACATTGGTTGAGATTTCAGCGAGAAAGCTGCTTTTGAGTTTTTGCTAAACGATGATGGTGTGCTTCCTCTTAATACTAAGGACTGTATCGGAAATTAAATATAAACGTTCACAATTGCCCGAAAAATAATCTGTTCAAAATAAACATAACTTTATTTTTGGAGATACTATATAAATCTCTTAAATAAAGAATGGCAGTTCTGTTTTTTAAAAAATAATCATTTAACTTGAACTTTTATCTCAAAGATTGCACATATGTTTTTAAAATTTTGGACACCTACTAAAAATTTAAAATTGCAAAAACGGTGGGAAAATATTTAATTTTTTCTCTTATTTTTGCGCAAATATATTCTTTTTCATGATAAAGGAAAATTATTTTTATCAAGAAAAATTCCCTCCGCAGTGAGGACAATTCTTAAAAATGAAAAATAGGCCATTTTTCGAGTTACTCTTTTTTATGCGTCTTCAAAGAACGATTACGCAAATAAAAAATACACAAAGTTGTAAATTTGCATTTTTCTTTTTCGATTGGGTATGTATTTAAATCTATTGAAGAGATAGTTTTACCAGAGAACGGAATTTTATAACCTCTGAAGATATTTGAAACAGAGCGTCAAAGTTCGACCAAAAAGTTGGTGTTCTTTGGGATAGACCATATTCCTAATGTTGGAGGTTTCTCTATCCAAAATAAGATTTTTTAAAGTCGGTATTGAGTGATATGTTATGTGTACATAACTGCTAGTAATAATCATTATTTTCCAGATTTTTCCCCGTACAATTTTTTTCGCTACAAATTATTAAAACGTTAGAAAAAATTAAAAAAAAAACAGTTGGTACAGATTGTTATTTTGAGTGGTATACTCATAGAACCATATTTTCAATAATACTAAACATTTTCCATATTTCTTCAAGCTGTTCTCAACTTAGCTATATTGTGAAGATTTCATTGAAGAACCGGAATAAAAAGACCAACCGTGCTTCAAGATAGAGCATTTTGAATGTTTATATTTAATTTCCGATACAGTCCTTAGTTGATCTAAAATTGCATGATATTGTAAATCTAAATAAAACTATGCCTTGTATTGCTTTTTTGAGTGATTCCTGGTCTTTTCGGTATAAATACATGTATAAGAATTCAAAATATAATCAAATTTAAAAACAATGTTTTGTATGGGAATATTTTTGGCCTTTTATTTTTTTAAAATCATATCTCAAAAACTAAAAAATCATACATCTCTGATTTTTTGATGTTATATGTTTATATGTTTTTATATGTTGTTCTTGAATTTTCTGATAAAAATATAAAACCAGGGTACCTCTTTGTTCCCGAGATCATGAAAACATGAAACATATTTTCGCATATTTTTTTGCAGAAAAACACAATTTGGTCCTTTGAACGTATTTTTCCTTAAAACTAGAATTCAATAGCTTTCAAACAAAAAAGAAGTTTAAAATCGGTTAACTGGTTTTAAAAGTTATGATTGTTTGAAAATTTTTACTTTTTGAAAACCTTGATTTTTAGGACCACCCTATCTGAAAATTGGTCACCCTAATGACGAAATAAAAAATATACGGGTAACGAGTAACTTTCCAAATTGGTGTAACAGGTTTTAAAGTTAACTTCAAATTTCAAGTTGAAATATCTCGAAAACGGTAGCTTTCAGGAAGTTAATGAATAAGACCTCTTTCATTCAAAATATACCCAAGAATCAAATTTTGTATTCCAACTCATTCTATTTCTTTGAGCAACCAATGTTTTGAAAATGCACCAATTTTTGACTCTTCAGAAACATCTTCAAACACTTTTTTCTCCATCGCCACCATTACGTTAAAACGTGTGTTTTGACATTAAGTTAAGCTTAGCTTAGCTTAGCTTAGACTGACTGCACATATCTATGGTTGCTACTCCGTGAATGACCATAACCAATGACAGTTGCACAATGAATCAACTTAATAATAGACTGGGAGTGGTCAACATTTTTACTGTGCACGCTTCAGAGGCTCTCTTTAATGGTACAATAACGGTGCCGGCCACGTCCTTGCAGTCAGGTTGGGAGAGGAAAGGAATGTTAGTTGCAACCTTTGTTGTGAATGACCGCGTTTACCGCTGCGACTCCACTAAAGGCTGCAGGATGGAATGCTTGTTAGTCAAGAAGGTATTGTTGGGTCTGGATTCACTTTGACAAGTAATGTGACCTTCTGAAGTTGAATAATGACATGCGCTATTGCTCGCTTCACACGGAAAGCAAGCAATTGACCGCCCGCCTTCGGTAGTCGCTCAATGGTTAATATAAACGACGACCATCTAGCAACTGAAATCAGCCCAGACAACCAATTTGAACGTATAATGAAGTATATGCTCATGTTATACGTACTTTTATGTGGTAAAGTTACATCGCATACGATGTAGTAAAAGTGCCTTATGCGTGCAAAAGTGGAGGCGCTATACGTGCATTGACGGAAAAATAATGACGCTATATGACTTGAAGCGATATCTTATGCGATGTACGGTATTGCGACTCAATATAGCACCTTATGCGACTTAAAATATTCGAAGTAAAAAAATCTTGTCACCTATGTATCGAGCTAATAACGTTTGGATTATCGAGCCGCACTTCACACTGAGCACCAAACCACAGAACCAAACACTACTTATGAAACACACTGATTAAATGTCATGACATTCTAACTCACCTCAGTGCTTGTTGGAATGCACTTGGTTTCTGTGCGCTGTACGTGGTCGGCAGGTCTTTGGAAATCAAAATGATGTAGCATGATTTCCCGCACAGTTACCACTACTCCTCTCTTGCTAGCACCATCCATTGTTAATTATAAGGTCAACAAAACAAAAATGATGATTTTGTAACCTGTTTTGTAACCATAATGATGACTTTTTTTCACTTTCTTTTAGCCTTTTGGCACTCCAACAGCACCTCGTTCATTGTTATCACATATTACATCGCAATTTGCCAACGTTAACGATTCTAGCTTATGTGAATTTGTGTACATTTGAACGACTTTATTTTAAATTTTATGCGATTTAGTTTGTACACCAATGCGTGTTAAACTGACATTATAAGAAAAGCACCAAGAGAAGTCGTATAATCATCGCAGTACGCAATTATGCGAATTGAATTGACACTTTGCGAGTTCACTCGAACGCTTTTGCGAATAAGCAAAGTTCATCACACCAAAACATCGGAATATCGTCTACTACGATGTAGTCATACATTATTATAGTTAATTTGCACTCTTACATGATTTTACCAGATACATCGCAGTAAGCTCCAACAATAACATCATATGCGATGAAAATTGTCCCTCAGCCGTACATATATGCGATAGTGACCTCAAATAGTACTTTATAAGATGTACAGCGTGCATTCTTATGCGATTCCTGATTGTCTGGGAGCTTCGACGGGCCGCCATCAGCATGGTTAACTCTGCGAGCGAGTTTTACCACCGCGCAAATCACTCTTGGCGCACGAACTCACTCACCTACACGACGAAATCCATCCAGCAACGTATGTTTTGACATTAAGATTTTGCAGAAAAAAAAATATGAAAATAAAAGAAACGGGTTTTTGAGATATTTGAAATTTTAGGATTATTTTGGTTTATTCTCCTTGGGAAAAAGTGTAGACCAGTGCAATCTTTTTTCTATAAAGCCTAATCAATGCCCTAAAATTGTTCTTAGACAGTTTTTTCATATCACCATCGGATTTTAAAATACATTTTTCCCAAATATATACATATATACTGCCGTGAATCGCAAGTCAGTCCCATCTGCAAAAAGTAGGCATTGAGAAATTCGATTTCTATGTGAAACTTTAAAAAATCGCCATGAATTGAAAACTTCTCCGATCATCATGAAACTTTCACACATTCTTTCAATCGTGAGAACGTAACAGTGAAGAATATAAAACTGGCTAAAACAGTGTTAAG